>NC_086101.1:102953214-103113575 GCF_963921235.1 Mobula hypostoma | reverse complement strand
CAGTGCAAAGGCTGGGACAGTGCAAGGAGTGGGTCAGTTCAAAGACCTGGGAGTGTATGGGCTGGGTGAGTGCAATGGCTGGGTCAGTGCAAGGACTTGGGAATGTATGGGTGGGTCAGTGCAAGGGCTGGGTCAGTGCAAGGATCAGGGAGTGTATGGTCTGGGTCAGTGCAAGGGCTGCATCAGTGCAAGGACCCAGGAGTGATTGGGCAGGGTCAGTGGAAGGAACTGTGAGTGTATGGGCTGGGTCATTGCAAGGACTTGGGACTGTATGGGCTGGGTCAGTTGAAGGACCTGGGAGTTTATGGGCCAGGTCAGTGCAAAGGCTTCGTCAGTGCAAGGGCTGGGTCAGTGCAAAGACCTGGGAGTGTATGGGCTGGGTCAGTGCAAGGGCTGGGTCAGTACAACGACCTTGGAGTGTATGGGCTGGTTCAGTGCAAGTACCTTGGTGTGTATGGGCTGGGTCGGTGGAAAGGCTAGGTCAGTACAATGACCTGGGACTGTATAGGCTGGGTCAGTGCAAGGGCTAGGTCAGTGCAAGGAGCTGGAAGTGTATGGGCTGGGTCTGTGCAAGGACCTGGGAGTGTATTGGCTGGGTCAGTGCAAGGGCTGGGTCAGTACAAGGACCTTGGAGTGTATGGGCTGGTTCAGTGCAAGTACCTTAGTGTGTATGGGCTGGGTCGGTGGAAAGGCTGGGTCAGTGCAATGACCTGGGACTGTATGGGCTGGGTCAGTGCAAGGGCTAGGTCAGTGCAAGGAGCTGGGAGTGTATGGTCTGAGTCAGTGCAAGGGCTGCGTCAGTGCAAGGACCCGGGAGTGTTTGGGCAGGGTCAGTGCAAGGACCTGTGAGTGTATGGGCTGGGTCATGCAAGGACTTGGGACTGTATGGGCTGGATTAGTGCATGGGCTGGGTTAGTCGAAGGACCTGGGAGTTTATGGGCTAGGTCAGTGCAAAGGCTTCATCAGTGCAAGGGCTGGGTCAGTGCAAAGACCTGGGAGTGTATGGGCTTGTTCAGTGCAAGGGCTAGGTCAGTGCAAGGAGCTGGGAGTGTATGGGTGTGTCACTGCAAGAGATGGGTTAGTGCCAGGATCTGGGAGTGAATGGGCTCTGTCAGTGCAAAGAACTGGGAGTGTATGGGCTGGGTTAGTGCAAGGGCTGGGTCAATGCAAGGATTTGGGAGTGTATGGGCTGGGTCACTGCAAGGACCTGGGAGAGTATGTGCTGGGTCAGTGCAAGGATCTGGGAGTGAGAGGGCTGGGTCAGTGCAAGGACCTGGGTCAGTGCAAGGGCTGGGTCAGTGCAAGGATCTGGGAGTGCCTGGTCTGGGTCAGTGCAAGGACATTGGAGTGTCTGATCTTGGTCAGTGCAAGGGCTCGGTCACTGCAAGGACCTGGAAGTGTATGGGCTGGGTCAATGCAAGGACCTTGGAGTGTATGGGCTGGATCGAGGCAAGGACTTGGGACTGTACGGGCTGGGTCAGTGCAAGGGTTGGGCCAGTGCAAGTACCTCGGAGTGTATGGGCTGGGTCAGTGCAAAGGCTGGGACAGTGCAAGGAGTGGGTCAGTTCAAAGACCTGGGAGTGTATGGGCTGGGTGAGTGCAATGGCTGGGTCAGTGCAAGGACTTGGGAGTGTATGGGTGGGTCAGTGCAAGGGCTGGGTCAGTGCAAGGATCAGGGAGTGTATGGTCTGGGTCAGTGCAAGGGCTGCATCAGTGCAAGGACCCAGGAGTGATTGGGCAGGGTCAGTGGAAGGAACTGTGAGTGTATGGGCTGGATCATTGCAAGGACTTGGGACTGTATGGGCTGGGTCAGTCGAAGGTCCTGGGAGTTTATGGGCCAGGTCAGTGCAAAGGCTTCGTCAGTGCAAGGGCTGGGTCAGTGCAAAGACCTGGGAGTGTATGGGCTGGGTCAGTGTAAGGGCTGGGTTAGTGTATGTGCTGGGTCACTGTATGGGCTGGGTCAGTTTAACAACTTCGGCAGTGTTCTGGTGGATCTGTGTCTGGGCAGGGTCAGTATAAGGACCTGGGCAGTGTAAGGGCTGGGTCAGAGTAAGGGCTTGGTCAGTTTAAGGACCTGGCAAGAGTAAGGGCTGGATCAGTGTATCAGAGGGGACAGTGCAAGTGATGCGTCAGTGTAAGGGTTGGATGAGTGTAAGGGCTAGATGGGTATAAGGGCAGGGTCAGTGTAAGGTCTGAGTCAGTGTAAGGGCTGGGTCAGCGTAAGGACCTAGGTAGACTTGGCCATTCAAAGTGCTGGAATAGTGTAATGGCTGGTTCAGTATCAGTACTAGATCAGTGAAATGACTGGGTCATTGTAAGGACTGGGTCAGTGTAAGGACTGTATCCATGTCTGGGCAGGATCATTGCAAGGGCAGGATCAGTGCAAGGTCTGGGTCAGTGCAAGGCCCTGGCAGTACAAGGGCTGCTTCAGTGTATGTGCTGGGTCAGTACAGGGGCTGGGTCACTGTAGGGGCTGGGTCACTTTAAGGATTTGAACAGAGTTTGGGCTGGATCTGTGTATGGGCTGGGTCACTGTAAGTGCTCGGTCAGTGTAAGGGCTGGGTCAGTGCAAGGGCTGCGTCACTCTAGGGGATGGGTCAGTTTAAGGACTTGGGCAGAGTTAGGGCTGGATCTGTGTCTGGGCTGGGTCAGTGTTGGTGCTGGATCTGTGTAAGGTGTGGGTCAGTGTAAGATCTGGGTCAGTGTAAGGGCTGGGTCAGTGTTAGTGCTGGATCTGTGTATGGGCTGGGTCAGTGTTAGTGCTGGATCTGTGTATGGGCTGGGTCAGTGTAAGCACCTGGGCAGCGTAAGGGCTGGATGAAGTAAAGGGCTGGATCACTTTAAGGACCTGGGCATTTTAAGAGCTGGGTCAGTGCCAGGACCTGGGAGTGTAAGTGCTCAGATGGGTAGGTGTAAGTTGTGGTTCAGTGTAAGGGCTGGGTCAGTGAAGGAACCTGGCTAAGTGTAAGGTCTGGGTCAGTGTAAGGGCCGGATCAGTGTAAGTGCCGGGAGAGTATAAGGGATGGGTCAGTGTAAGGAATGGGTCAGTCTAATGGCTGGATGAGTGTAAGGCGTGATGAGTGTAAGGGCTGGGTCAGTGTAAGAACCTTGGCAATGTGAGGACTGTGTCAATGTAAGAGCTGATGAGTGTAAGGGCAGGGTCAGAGTAAGGACCTGGGCAGTATAAGGGCTGGAACGATCTATCGGCTGGTTCAGTGTAAGGACTGTATCACCGTAAGGACCTTCAACAGTGTATGGGCTGGGTCAGTGTAAGGGATGGGCCAGTGTAAGGGCTGGATGAGTGTAACGGCTGGCTCAGTGCAAGAGCTGAATGAGTGTAAGTGTCAGTGTCAGGACCTGGAAGTGTAAGTGCTGAGCTGGGTCAGTGTAAGTTGTGGGTCAGTGTAAGGTCTGGATCAGTGAAAGGACCTGGGTAGTGTAAGGGCTGAGTCAGTGTCAGGGCTGGGTCAGTGTAAGGACCTAGGTAGTGAAATGACCTTGCCAGTCAATGTGCTGGAATAGTGTATGGGCTAGTTCAGTGTCAGTACTAGATCAGTGAAACGACTGGGTCATTGTAAGGACTGTATCAGTGTAAGGACTGTATCAGTGTAAGGACTGTATCCATGTCTGGGCAGGGTCAGTGTATGTGCTGGGTCAATACAAGGGCTGGGTCACTGTAGGGCAGGGTCACTGTAGGGGCTGGGTCAGTTTAAGGACTTAGGCAGTGTTAGGGGTGGGCTGGGTCAGTGTTAATGCTGGATATCTGTAAAGTCTGGCTCAGTGTAAGGTCTGGGTCAGTGGCAGGACCTGGGCAGTGTATGGTCTGGGTCAGTGTAAGGACCTGGTCAGTGTAAGAACCGGGTGAGTGTAAGGGCTGGGTCAATGTAATGGCTGGATGAGTGTAAAGGGGATGAGTGTAAAGGCTAGGTCAGTGTATGGTCTGCGTAATTGTAAGGGTTGTGTCAGTATAAGGGCTGATAAGTGTAAGGGGGGGGGTCAGTGTATGTGCTGGATGAGGTAAAGGGCTGGGTCAGTGACAGGACCTGGGAGTGTAAGTGCTGAGCTGGGTCAGTGTAAGTTGTGGGTCAGTGTAGGTTGCGGGTCAGTGTAAGGACTGTATCCATGTCTTAGCTGGGTCAGTGTAGGTTGTGGGTCAGTGTAAGGACCTGGGCGGTACATGTGCTGGGTCAGTCTAAGGCCTGGATGGGTGTAACACTGGGTCAGTGTAAGGATACGGTCAATGTAAGAGCTGGGTCAGTGTAAGGTCAGGATCAGTATCAGGGATGGGTCAGTGTACGGTCTGGATATTTGTAAGGACTGTGTCAGAATAAGTTCTGGGTCAGTGTAAGGACCTTGACAGTGTAGCGGCTGGATCAGTGTATGGGCTGGATAATTGTAAGGGCTGTGTCAGTGTAGGGGCTGATGAATATAAGGGCAGGGTCAGTGTAGGAACCTGGGCATTGTATGGGCTGGAACAGTATATGGGCTGGTTCAGTGTAAAGGATGGGCCAGTGCAAGGGCTGGATGAGTGTAAGAGCTGGGTCAGTGTCAGGACCTGGGAGTGTAAGTGCTGAGCTGGGTCAGTGTAAGGGCTGGGTCAGTGAAAGGACCTGGGTAGTGCAAGGGCTGGGTCAGTGTCAGTACTAGATCAGTGAAATGACTGGGTCATTGTAAGGACTGGATCAGTGTAAGGGCTGTATCCATGTCTGGGCAGGATCAGTGCAAGGGCTGGGTCAGTGCAAGGCCCTGGTCGGTACAAGGGCTGGGTCAGTGCAGGGGCTGGGTCAGTGCAGGGGCTGGGTCAGATTAAGGATTTGGGCAGTGTTAGGGTTGGATCTGTGTATGGGCTGGGTCAGTGTTAGTGCTGGATCTGTGTAAGTGCAGGGTCAATGTAAGGGCTGGGTGAGTGTAAGGGATGGGTCTATGTAAGGACCTGGGCAGTGTAAAGGCTGGAACAGTGTATGGGCTGGGTCAGTGTAAGTGATGGGTCAGTGTAAGGGCTGGATGAGGTAAAGGGCTGGATCAGTGTAAGAACCTGGGCAGTGTATGGGCTGGGTCAGTGTAAGGTTTGGGTGAGTGTAAGCGCTGGGTCGATGTAACGGCTGGATGAGTGTACGGACTTGTTTAGTGGAAGGACCTGGGCAGTGCAGATGGATAATGTGGAGTGTTGTTGAAGGTTGCAATGGGATATTGACAGGATGCAAAGCTGGGCAGAGAAGCAGCAGACAGAATTAAACCTGAGAAGTATGAAGTAATTCGTACCGGAAGGTTAAATTTTAAAGCAGAATACATGGCTAATGCCAGTACTCTTAGCAGTATGGAGGAATAGAAGAATCTTGGGGTCTATGCCCATAGATCCACCAAAGTTGTCATGTAAGTGGATGGACTTGCTAAAGAGGCATATGGTGTCTTGGCCTTCATTATGTTACATACCCCGTAACTGGGTTGCCAAACCAGCAGAAATGGATCACTCAGTTGGAGTCTGGATTACTAGAACTAAGAAAGTTTTATTAGAGAAACAAGCAACACAGTACTCTAATCAAAAGGATAATGAATGCAACAGTTCAGCAATGACAAACATACATGTACACAGAATTAAGATAACAGGATCAATCAAGCTCTATCGTTGTCTAGGGGTAAATGACCAGTTTCAAAGTGACGCAAAGTTCAGTTCAGTTTGCAGACAGTGGGGGGGAAGGAGAGAGAGAGCAAAACGAATGAATATTCAAAACGGCTTCCACACAGACCTTCGCAGTCAGCTTTCGGGCGAGTCCTTTGTGATGTCATCTGAGGTCACCGACCGTGACCCCTCCGTTTCCATATACGATCGTTTCTCTTCGGTGAACCTGGAATCCAGGCAAGGGTGGACACACACCAGGTTCCCGCCGATCGTGCCTTTCTACCCTATGCGTCTCTGGCCTGGTCCCGCAACCGGCCTTCCAAAACTTCCCACGGACTTGTGAGAGACGCACCGCTTCCAGGGTCTCGTTACCTTGGGGTGTCATGCATGTCTTGCCTTAGCGAACCTGTCCCTTTTTATCCCCCTGCTGGGGTATCGCCTGTCCATCACTTCAAACAGTTCAGGGTTCAAAGGGGGAGCCAATCTTGACAGCTCTCCTTCCTTCATTAACATCTCCAAATGCTGCTTCATTGTTTTCCTTATCTCTCTCTCTCCTGAAGACAGGTGGCAGACCAACTGCTGATCCCACTGGTGCCAGCACAGGACAGCTAACATCTTAATCTATGTGTATTCTTGTCACACTTCCCCCCTTTAAGGATGTTTACCGGGGTAAAAATTACAAACATGAATACATTATTTGATACACACAAATACACATCTTTATCAGCTATTTGGCTAATACAGTGAATTTGAAGTTGTCAACACCTGACAGTCAGCCATCACATTTTCTGTTCCTTTTATATGTGTTATTAATAATCCCTTAGACCAGGCTCCAACTTAGCAAACTTCATAGTGGCCAAAAACACTGATGAATTGTGATCAATGTAACCTCTCATTGGGTTTCGTCCCGGACCACAATAACAAGGGTCGTCCCATTCCGACTTAGTTTTCTCTCGCAAGGGCTTAGTAGGAGGGGGAGGGGTAGTAACCGCAGAGTTATTGCAAAACTTCCTACAGTACCCCACCATCTCCAAGAGCCTTCTGAGGGCCCTCTTGTCTGTCGGGGTTGGGATGTCAGAGATAGCCCGCACTTTAGCTTGCATTGCTGCCAGCTGCCCCTGTGTCACCACAATTCCCAGGTAAGTGACCTTCGTGTGGCCGAACTCATTTTTTTCAGGGTTCACTATCAAGCTGGCTTCAGACAGCCGTATTACATCGCCAATACACACCTCTGTGTTCGTCAGCCCTTTGGTCACTGAATTACTCATTCTATAGGAGGGTTGCTCGCTAGGCTAGCCTAGTGTAATAAACATCACCCAACGTCCCAGTTCTTTGCATCGCCTCGGGACACTCAACCACACGTGTGCGAGTCGTTTAATTACTTCTCCTAAAGAGTCGCTTTGTTCAGGGATTAAGGGAGAGACCTTATCAGCAGAGCTGGCCAAAACAATAGCCTTCTCCCATCTGGTCGATACCATTCTCATCTTTTCAAAATGGTTTTTTTCTCTTATCAGGGGGACCCTAGCTTCATTGATTTCCGCGCTAACACCGACTAGGTTTGTTATCATATCAAAAGCCTGTGACCGTCTCAGTTCGCGTCGGCCATAATCAATAACATCCTTCCTCCTGGGCAGCCGGTAAACCTCTTTCATGATTCCACCAACTGTTTCCTCCAGCACCGCAAAATGTCCACCGGGGGGTACCTTGTTGGCCAGGTTAAAAATCTCATCCCCATAACTCTTTTGCACCACCCCCTATTCCTCATCTGCGGGTACGGTACTTGGTTTCCCTTTCTTCCTTATCACTTCCTCCTCCACACAATAGCCTACTGGTTCCCTTGTTAATTCTGTGTCAGAGAGAGCGGTCTCTGCCAAAACCATCAGCCCCTCGTCTCGCTCCTACGCCTGCACAAATTCTTTCCTAGCTGATGCTAAGTCTGTCTCAGCTCCCTCACTGCCTCTTGTTTCACTACACTCCTTCTTTTCACTTTCTACCCCCTTCTCGTACAAGGCTGGCAGAAACGTCTCAGCTAAATTTACTACCGCAGTCCCGTGATGAACCTGTGAGTCCATGGGTGGGGCCTCAATGCTAGCAGGCTGACCTGTCAATCTCACGGCTGGGAACACGATTCCCCCGGCGAGGTCATTATCGAGCAAGACTTCCCCGCCTTTCATCGGTAAATCGGACCTCACCCCGATCGTGACTAGTCCAGAGACCAGGTTGCTTTGTAAGTGGATCTGGTGCAAAGGGACTGCCTCTGTCCCTTCCCCAATACCTTTGACCTTGACCTCCCTAGTCTGGGTCTCTGAGCTAAACTCTAATACACTCTTCAGTATCAGTGACTGACACGCTCCCGTGTCTCTCCAGATCCGCACTGGAACTGGTTTTAACCCCTCCTTCCCTGACACCAATCCGGCCGAGATAAACCTCTCGCGCCCTTCCTGAACTTTGGCAGACCTGTCCTCTCCTAGTGGTTCGTTTACCAGCTCGATACAGCCAGTCAAAATTGCCGTTTTTCCTTTTCCCGTCTCCTTCTTTGGGGCAAAGCACCTGGACGCAAAGTGTCCGACTTTCCCGCAATTATAACAGATGACCCAGGAGACTTCCTACCAGACTGCTCCCGGTCTACCTTATCCTTCTCACTAGTCCCCGGCTTACTTTCTGACTTTTCTGGCGGACTCTCCCCGCCGTCCTGACGACCCTTCTGGTAGCCTTTACTTGGGGAAAACTTCATTTTATGCGTCAACACATACTCATCCACTAACTTAGCAGTTGCGGCTAACGTGGCTGCCTCTTTCTCATCTAGGTAGGGTCTCATACCCTCAGGGACACAACCTTTAAACTGCTCAATCAGGATCAGCTCTAGCAGTCTGTCATAATCCCCCTCTACCCCCTTCGAGGCGCACCAACGCTCACAATATGTCTGCATCTCACGGGCAAACTCTAAATACGTGCGGTCCCACTGCTTCCTCGCATTCTGGAACCTCTGCCGGTATGCCTCCGGGACCAACTCATAAATCCTGAGGATGGCCTCTTTCACCACCTCATACCTCTGGGCATCTTCCACGGACAAAGCTGAGTAAGCTTGTTGGGCTTTCCCTTTCTGTACACACTGAAGCAAAACAGCCCACTTATCCCTCGGCCAGTCCTGACTTGTAGCAACTTTTTCGAAATGGAGAAAGTACCGATCCACGTCGGTATCGTCAAATGGGGGAACTAGCCTAACCTCCTGGGTCGCCCGGAACCCTCCACCTTGGTTCGGCACGGGCCCCTGCTCTGCCCTTATCCTTAACTTTTCCAGCTCGAATTCCTTTTCCCTCTGTTTCTCCTCTCGCTCCAACTGTCTCTCTCTCTCTCTCTCTCTTCTCGCTCCAACTGTCTGTCCCTCTCTTTCTCTTCTCGCTCCAAATGCCGTACCCGGAACTCATGCTCGAGTCTCAGTTTTTCAAGCTGCACCTGTACCGCGTCTCCAGCAGGTTTTTCAATAGACACCACCTCCAGCTCCCCTTGGGGAAACACACCTTTAGATACATAGTGCTCTACGATAGCTCTGTGTATCTCCTCTCTCCTCATTGTCGACTTCCCCTTAGCAAGATTCAACCGTTTGGCCACAGCTACCAATTCCGATTTCCTGGCATCCTCTAATGCCTCCAAGGTCGGTGCCTTTATAAATTCCTCAGCCTCCATTTCTGTTGTTTGTCTTTTCCTTCTTTCGGGAATTTTGACCCAATCAATTTACTCCGTTCCAAATTTAGCGTTCAAAATCGCGGATGAGAACCCCACTTATGTTACGTACCCCGTAACTGGGTTGCCAAACCAGCAGAAATGGATCACTGAGTTGGAGTCTGGCTTACTAGAACTAAGAAAGTTTTATTAGAGAAACAAGCAACACAATACTCTAATCAAAAGGATAATGAATGCAACAGTTCAGCAATGACAAACGTATATGTACACAGAATTAAGATAACAGGATCAAATGGGGAGCCGATCTTGACAGCTCTCCTTCCGTTACTCTCTCCCGTCCCTCTCTCCCGTCCCTCTCTCCCGTCCCTTCATTAACATCTCCAAATGCTGCTCCATTGTTTTCCTTATCTCTCTCTCTCCTGAAGACAGGTGGCAGACCAACTGCTGATCCCACTGGTGCCAGCACAGGACAGCTAACATCTTAATCTATGTGTATTCTTGTCACAATTAGTTGGAGACTAAGTTCAAGGGCTGTGAAGTAATGTGTAGCTCTTACTTGGAATATTGAGTTACATTCTGGTTGCCTCATTATAGGAAAAATGTCGAATCTTTAGAGAGGGTGATGAAATTTACCAGGATGTTGCCTGGATTAGAGGGCATTTCTTATGAGGATAAGGTGAGTGAGCTAAGGGTTTTCTCTTTGGAGTGAAGGAAGATGAGAGGTGTGTACAAGGTAATAAATGTGGACAAGGTAATAGAAGCCACAGTCTTTTTCCCAGAGTGGAAATGGCCAGTACAAGAGGGCATAATTTAAAGTGACTGGAGGAAATTACAGGGGATGTCAGAGGTAAGAGAGTGGTGGGTGTGTGGAATGTCCTGCCAGGGTAGTGGTTGAGGCAGATTGAACCATAACCATAGAACCATAGAAACTACAGCACAGAAACAGGCCCTTTGGCCCTTCTTGGCTGTGCCGAACTATTTTCTGCCTAGTCCCACTGACCTGCACACGGACCATATCCCTCCATACACCTCCCATCCATGTATCTGTCCAATTTATTCTTAAATGTTAAAAAAGAACCCGCATTTACCACCTTGTCTGGCAGCTCATTCCATACTCCCACCACTCTCTGTGTGAAGAAGCCCCCTCTAATGTTCCCTTTAAACTTTTCCCCCCTCACCCTTAACCCATGTCCTCTGGTTTTTTTCTCCCCTTGCCTCAGTGGAAAAAGCCTGCTTGCATTCACTCTATCTATACCCATCATAATTTTATATACCTCTATCAAATCTCCCCTCATTCTTCTACGTTCCAGGGAATGAAGTCCTAACCTATTCAACCTTTCTCTGTAACTGAGTTTCTCAAGTCCCGGCAACATCCTTGTAAACCTTCTCTGCACTCTTTCAACCTTATTTATATCCTTCCTGTAATTTGGTGACCAAAACTGAACACAATACTCCAGATTCGGCCTCACCAATGCCTTATACAACCTCATCATAACATTCCAGCTCTTATACTCAATACTTCGATTAATAAAGGCCAATGTACCAAAAGCTCTCTTTACGACCCTATCTACCTGTGACGACACTTTTAGGGAATTTTGTATCTGTATTCTCAGATCCCTCTCTTCCATTGCACTCATCAGTGCCTTACCATTAACCCTGTATGTTCTACATTGGTTTGTCCTTCCAACGTGCAATACCTCACACTTGTCAGTATTAAACTCCATCTGCCATTTTTCAGCCCATTTTTCCAGCTGGTCCAAGTCCCTCTGCAGGCTCTGAAAACCTTCCTCACTGTCTACTACACCTCCAATCTTTGTATCATCAGCAAACTTGCTGATCCAATTTACCACATTATCATCCAGATCATTGATATAGATGACAAATAACAATGGACCCAGCACTGATCCCTGTGGCACACCACTAGTCACAGGCCTCCACTCAGAGAAGCAATTCTCTACCACCACTCTCTGGCTTCTTCCATCGAGCCAATGTCCAATCCAATTTACCATCTCTCCATGTATACCTAGCGACTGAATTTTCCTAACTAACCTCCCATGCGGGACCTTGTCAAAGGCCTTACTGAAGTCCATGTAGACAATATCCACTGCCTTCCCTTCGTCCACTTTCCTGGTAACCTCCTCGAAAAACTCCAACAGATTGGTCAAACATGACCTACCATGCACAAAGCCATGTTGACTCTCCCTAATAAGCCCCTGTCTATGCAAATGCTTGTAGGTTCTGTCTCTTAGTACTCCCTCCAATAACTTACCTACTACTGACGTTAAACTCACCAGTCTATAATTTCCCGGATTACTTTTCGATCCTTTTTTAAACAACGGAACAACATGAGCCGCTCTCCAATCCTCCGGCACTTCACCCATAGACAGCGACATTTTAAATATTTCTGCCAGGGCCCCCGCAATTTCAACACTAGTCTCCTTCAAGGTCCGAGGGAACACCCTGTCAGGTCCCGGGGATTTATCCGCTTTAATTTTCCTCAAGACAGCAAGCACCTCCTCCTTTTCAATCTGTACAGTTTCCATGGTCTCACTACTTGATTCCCTCAATTCCATAGATTTCATGCCAGCTTCCTTAGTAAATACAGACGCAAAAAACCTATTTAAGATCTCCCACATTTCCTTTGGTTCTGCACAAAGCCGACCACTCTGATCTTCAAGAGGACCAATTTTATCCCTTACAATCCTTTTGCTCTTAATATACTTGTAAAAGCTCTTTGGATTATCCTTCACTTTGACTGCCAAGGCAACCTCATGTCTTCTTTTTGCCCTCCTGATTTCTTTCTTAAGTATTTTCTTGCACTTCTTATACTCCTCAAGCACCTGATTTACCCCCTGTTTCCTATACATTTCATACAACTCCCTCTTCTTCTTTATCAGAGTTGCAATATCCCTTGAGAACCAAGGTTCCTTATTCCTATTCAATTTGCCTTTAATCCTGACAGGAACATACAAACTCTGCACTCTCAAAATTTCCCCTTTGAAGGCTTGCCACCTACCAATCACATCTTTGCCAGAGAACAACCTGTCCCAATCCACGCTTTTCAGATCCTTTCTCATTTCTTCAAATTTGGCCTTCTTCCAGTTCAGAACCTTATCCCTAGGACCAGATCTATCCTTGTCCATGATCAAATTGAAACTAATGGCGTTATGATCACTGGAACCAAAGTGCTCCCCTACACAGACTTCCGTCACTTGCCCTAATTTGTTTCCTAACAGGAGATCCAATATTGCATCCCCTCTAGTTGGTCCCTCTATATACTGATTTAGAAAACTTTCCTGAACACATTTTACAAACTCTAAACTATCTAGACCCCTAACAGTATGGGAGTCCCAATCAATGTATGGAAAATTAAAATCCCCTACCACCACAACTTTATGTTTCCTGCAGTTGTCTGCTATCTCTCTGCAGATATGCTTTTCCAAGTCTCGTTGACTATTGGGTGGTCTGTAATACAATCCCACTAATGTGGCCATACCTTTCCTGTTTCTCAGCTCCACCCATAAGGACTCAGTAGACAAGCCCTCTAATCTGTCCTGCCTGAGCACTGCTGTAATATTTTCCCTAACAAGCAATGCTACTCCCCCACCTTTCATTCCTCTGCCTCGATCACATCTGAAACATCGGAACCCTGGAATATTAAGCTGCCAGTCCTGCCCCTCCTGTAGCCAAGTTTCACTAATTGCTACAACATCATAATTCCACGTGTCAATCCACGCCTTCAACTCATCCACCTTCCCCGCAATACTCCTAGCATTGAAATATATACACCTCAGAAGATTTTTACCACCACTCACAACCTTTCTATCAGCGGATTTGCTTAAACTTTCAATATCATTTATTTTCACCCCAGCCACACTGTCAGCTCTGGCACTCTGGTTCACAGATAATTTAGAACATTTCAGAAACTCTTAGGAAACTTTTAGAATGATAGGAAAAAATGAAAGGCTGTGTAGGAAGGAAGGGTTAGATTGACCTTAGACCAGGTGAAAAGGCAGACACTGCATATCATGGGCTGAAGTGCCTGTACTGTGCTGTAGTGTTCCATGTTCTATGAATACTGTGAACGGGTCACACAGTTATTCATGGTGCAGAATTAGGGGGCAGCACTGATTAATAATGACAAGATAATAGATGCAACACAAACAAAAACGTCAACTATTGCTTCAATAGTCGGAGGTTGAGAGGTGACCTGATAGAGGGGTATAAGATGATGAGAGGCATTGATTGTGTGGATAGCCAGAGGGGTTTTCCCAGGGCTGAAATGGCTAACATGAGGGGGCATTGTTTTAAGGTGCTTGGAAGGAGGTACAAGGGGGTTGTCAGAGTTAAGTATTTTACACAGAGTGGTGGGTGCGTGCAATGGGATGCCAGCGAAGGTGATAGAGGTGGATACAATAGAATCTTTTAAGAGACTATTAGATAGGTACATGGAGCTTAGAAAAATAGAGGGCTATGCGGTAAGGAAATTCTTGGCAGTTTCTAGAGAAGGTTACATGGTCGGCACAACATTGTGGGCCATAGGGCCTGTAATGTGCTGTAGATTTCTATGTTTCTATGTTTCCATAGATGCTGCCTGATCTGCTGAATCCTTCTGCATTTTGTGTGCGTTGCCCTGGATTTCCAGCATCTGAAGAATCTCTTGTATTTGAAATTAATAGAGGAATTGGGCCTGCAAGTAGACTTTGTGGGAATGTGTGTTGAGGTTGTATCTCTAATGCAGATTCACCTGAGTCACAGAAAATAATAAAGCAGCTCTGATCAGATGAGACTACAGCGCCTGCTTCTGCACACCAGTGATCTGAAGTTTGTTTAATATCCAGGACCTGAGATCACACTCTCAACTTACCCCTGAATCGCTGATGGAATCCAGGGCCCAAAGGTAATCCAGCCAGTCACAGCCACTGATTCCAAATCCACCTGTCTGTCTTAAAGGAAACACAGCTCTTCTTCATGTACCAAAGCTGGGTGAATGGGATGGTCCATCTGGCAGGCAGCATTCAGCTGTGGGTCAGATACCAGAGGTACTCACATGGGATTCAGGCACTGACACCCTGCAGATGACAAAATAAATACAGACACCTCAGAAATCACTGACATGAACTCGAATTCTGCAACACCAGGTGCTCACCTCCTCTACAGGAATAACTTCTCTGATCCTCAGACGTACCCAAAGTTCCAGAAGCCCCATGTCCCAACACCATCCCTGGCCTTACACCCACTCAGTGTTCAGACAGTTAACAGAACCACAGGGTTATTATTATGTTTAAATCTGAAATACTGAGATCATCACAATCAAACTCTGTGCTGTCCCCCTGCTTAATCCTCACCTTGCTCTGTGGTTCCTTCTGCCATCAGTTTTGTGTCAATCGTCACTTTGCTTTGGATTCCAGAGGCTTTCGCGTTCTCAGTCTTCCCATCTGGTGTGTGTGTCCCACGTTGCTCTCATATTCACTGCAGCTCCTGCTTCTCCTCCCTCCCCACTCCTTCATTCTCTCTCACTCTGAGTCTCCTTCTCCCCCTTTCCTTCCTTGTGTCCCTGCCTTCCTCCCTGTTTCTCCTTCTTACCTTCTCTCTCTGAACTTCAGCTTTTCTCCTCGCTGTTCTCTCTCTCTCTCTCTCCTTCTTCCTCTTTTCTTGATATTGTCTCTTCCCTCTTACTCTGCCCCTTCCTTCTTAATGTTATGTCTCTCTGATTTGCAATCTCTCTCTCTCTCTCTCTCTCTGTTTCTCTTCTTCCTTTGTTCTGTCCCTTCTCTCTCTCTTATGGCCTTCTAGTCTCTCTCTCCTTCCTTCCCATGTTCTCTCTCACTATCTCTCCCTCCCACATATTTCTTTGTCTCTTTCTCTCAGTCTCTCCCTATGCCCTCTTATTTCTTTTACTCTCTCTCTCTCTCTCCCTCCCTTTTGTTTATTCTCCCTCTTTCTGAGTCTCTTCCCCGTTTCTTTATGTTATCTCTCTCTGTCTTTCTCTCTTCCTGCATCATCTCTGAAGCTGTTGGTGAAGTTTGTGGACAGTTAAATATTAACCTGCGGGACGGAACTGGCCCATTCCCAGATGCCATCCTGTCTGACACCCTTGTTCGGTGCACACTTACTGCCAGATTAACCCATTAAATCTACATGTGGGGTTAAAGAGTAAACCATCTCCCAGTCAGCAAGACTCAACAAACTGACCTAGTAAAACAATCACAGTTACTGTTAAGATTTCAAAAGGAGAAACAGAGAAGGGGAGAGATGCAAAGCAAAGTGCCTTTGGAATTTGCGCAGATTACACAAGTCCATAGACCATGAGACAGAAATAAAATTAGGCCATTTTGGCCCATTTGCTCTGCTCTGCAATTTCATCATGGCTGATCCATTTTCCCTGTAAACCTTATTCTCCTGCCTTCTCCCCGTAAACTTTCATGCCTTGGCTAATCTAGAACCTATCAACCTCTGCCTTAAATACTTCCAATGACTTGACCTTCACAACCACCTGTGGCAAAGAATTCCACAGATTCACCAAGGTCTGGCTAAAGGAACTCCTCCTCATCTCCATTCTGAGTGATGTCCCTCTATTCTGTGGCTGTGTCCTCTGGTCCCAGACTTCCCCACTATAGGAAACATCTCCTCCACATGCACTCTATCTAAGCCTTTCAATATTCAATAGGTTTCAATGAAATCCCCTCTCAGTCTTCTGAATTTCAGTGAGTACAGACTCAGAGCCATCAAATGATCCTCATACAATAACCCTTTTATTCCCAGAATCATTCTTGTGAACCTCCTCTGAGCCCTCTCCAATATCAGCACATCCTTTCTTAGATGTGCCCAAAGCTGCTCACAATACTCTAAGTGAGACCTAACCAGTGTGTTATAAAGCCTCAGCATTATACCCTTGCTTTTATGTTATAGTTCTCTTGAAATGTATGTTAACATTGCATTTGACCTCCTCACCACCAAATCAACCAGTAAGTCCCTTTGCACCTCATATTTTTGAATCTCCACATATAGAAAATAGCCTACGTTTTTATTTCTTTCACCAAGGTGCATAGTCATTTATTTCCTGACAGTGTATTCCAACTGTGACTTCTTTTCCCATTCCTATGATCTGTCTAAATCTTTCTGTAGTCTCCCTGTTTCCTCTGAACAACCCGCCATTCCACCTATCTTTATATCATCTGCAAACCTAGTCACAAAGCCATCAATTCTACCATCCAAATTATTGACATATAACATATAAAGTAGCAGTCCCAACACCGATCCCCGTGGAAGACCACTATTCACTGGTGAAAAACCCAGAAAGGCTTCCTTTATTCCCATCCTTTGTCTCCTACCAATCATCCAATTCTTTATCCATGCTTGTATATTGCTTGCAATACCATAGGCTCTTAACTTGTTAGGAGCCTCATGTGACGCACCTTGTCAAGTCATTCTGAATATCCAAGTACACAACATGCACCAATTCCCCTTTGCATATCCTGCTTGTTACTTCCCCAAGGAATTCCAAAGGTTTGTCTGGCAATATCTTCCCTTAAGGAAACCATGCTGACTTTACCCTATTTTATTATGAGCCTCTAAACACCCTGGGACCTGATATTTATGAATCAACTCCAATATCTTCCCAACCACTGCAGTCAGGCCAGCTGGCCTATAATTTCTTTTCTTAGAAACCATAGAAGAACTACAGCACAGAAACAGGCCTTTTGGCCCTTCTTGGCTGTGCTGAACCATTTTCTGCCTAGTCCCACTGACCCGCACATGGACCATATCCCTCCATACACCTCCCATCCATGTATCTGTCCAATTTATTCTTAAATGTTAAAAAAGAACCCACATTTACCACCTCGTCTGGCAGCTCATTCCACACTCCCATCACTCTCTGTGTGAAGAAGCCCCCCCTAATATTGCCTTTAAACTTTTCTCCCTTTACCCTTAACCCATGTCCTCCGTTTTTTTTTCTCCCCTTGCCTGCCTCCTTTCTTGAAACATGGAGTGACATTTGCAATTTTCCCGTCCTCCAACCCATGCCAGAACACAGTTATTCTTGAATGATCATTACTAATGCCTTTACAATCTCTTCAGCTACCTTGCAGAAGCCTTTGATGCAGTTCATCTGGACCAGGTTACTTATCTACCTTCAGCTCTTACAGTGTTCCAAGCACCTTCTCCCTAGTAATAGCACCTGGACTCACTTCTGCCCCTGAAACTTGAACTTCTGGCGTAATACAGTGAAGCCTGATGTAAATTATTTATTTAGTTCACATTGTCTCTCATTGGCATGGTAATGTAGTGGTGAGCACAATGTTTTACAGTACCAGGTTCAATTTCTGCCATGTCTGTAAGGAGTTTGTACATACTCCCTGTGACAGTGTGTGTTTCCTCTGGGTGCCCCAATTTTCTGCCCACAGTCCAAAGACAAAATGTTTGGTTGGTTAATTTAAATTGTCCTATGATTAGCCTCAGGTTAAATCAGTGATAGCTGGGCAGCGCAGCTTGAGGGGCTGGAAGGCCCCGTTTCGTGCTGTATCTAAATAAATGGCTAAATTATCATCACTCCAGCCTCATTTTCTTCTGGTCTGATATCTACTCTTGCCTGTCTTTTACTCCTTATATATCTGAAAAAAACATTTGGTATCCTCTTTATTGGCTAGATTACCTTCATATTTAATCTTTTCCCACTTTATTGCTTGCTTATTAATTGCCTTCCATTGGTATTTAAAAGCTTCCCAGTCCTCTGACTTCTCACTAATTTTTGCTCTATTATATGCCCTCTCTTTGGCTTTTATCTTGCCGTTGACTTCTCTTGTCAGCCATATTTGCATCATCCTGCTTTCTTTGCTATATATCTACTCTTTGAATGGTGAAAGGCCTTGATAGAGTGGATGTGGAGAGAATGTTTCCTATGATGGAAGGGTCTAAGGTTGGAGGACACAGTCTCAGAATAAAGGGAGCATCCTTTTAGAACAGAGATGAGGCGGAATTTCTTTAGCCAGAGAGTGATAAATCTATGGAATTCTTTGCCTCAGGCAGCTGTGGAGGTCAAGTCTTTATGTATATTAAAGGCAGAGGCTGATAGACTCTGATTGGTCAGGGCATGAAGGGATACGGGGAGAAGGTAGGAGATTGGGGCTGAGAGAAAAACTGGATCAGCCATGATAAAATGGTAGAGCAGACTAGATGGGCCAACTGGCCTAATTCTGTTCCTATATACTTATTGTCTTAAGGTCTTATTCTATGTCTTCCGAATTGCTTCCAGAAATTACAGCCATTGCTTGTGCTGTCATCTCTACCAGTGTTCTGTTCCAAACAATTCTGGGCTGGTCCTTTCTCATGCCTCTGTAATCCTCTGTACTCCACTGTAATATTGATACATATGACTTAATCTTCTTCCTCTCAAACTGTAGTGTGAATTCTATCATATTATGAACACTGCCTCCTAGGAGTTCCTTTACTCTAATCAAGGATGATTCATAACACAAAACCCAATCTAGAATAGCCTTTCCCCTAGTGCCATCTCATATACATTGTACAAATTCTCTCTTGGTTTCCAGCACCAAGCTGATTTTACCAATCCTGCATATTGAAATCCCCATGACTATTGTAACAAGCCCTTTTTACATGCCTTTTCTATCTCCTATTGTAACTAGTAGCCCACATCTTGGCTACTGTTTGTTCAAAAGACTGTGTTTAAATCCCATCAACATCTTTTTACCCTGCAGTTTCTTAGCTCTACCCACACAGATTCTACATCTTCTGATCTTCAGTCATCTCTTTCTAAGGACTTGATTTCATTTGTTACCAACAGGGCATGCCACCCCCTCTGTCTACCTCCTTTCCATATAATTTGTATCCTTGTGTAAGCTCCCAAATATGATCTTCTTTCAGCCATGACAGTAATGCATACAGTATCATATCTGCTAATCTCTAACTGTGCTACAGGATCATCTGCTTTATTCTATTTCCTACAAATATAACAGCTGCATTCATCACCCTTTTTGATTTTGTCTTGTACATTACATTGCAACCAATCTCACTGATTGTAATTTCACCCTATCATCTGCCTGTCCTTCCTGACACTCTCACTACACACTGCATTCACTTGGATACCAATAGCCCCATCCTCAGCCCTATCACTCTGGTTCTCATCCCCTACCAAATTAGTCTAAACCCTCCCCAACAGCTCTAGCTGCTCGCAAGGGTATTGGTTCCCCTTGGGTTCAGGTGCAACCTGTCCCTATTGTACAGGTCATACCTTCCCCTGAAGAGATCCCAATAACCCAGAAATCTGAAGCCCTGCCCACTGGATCAATTCTTCAGCTGCACATTAAAGCATCCAATTTTTACTCTCACTGATGTGCAACACAGGTAGCAATCGGGAGATTACTACATTGGAGGTCCCACTCTTCAGCTTTCTCCCTAACTCCCTACGTTCTCTCTTCAGGACATCCTCCCTTTCCCTATCTATGTCATTGGTGCCAACATGTACTTTTGACTGCTCACCTTCCCCTTTTAGAATGCCGTGCTCTCAATCCGAGATGTCCCTGACCCTGGCACAAGGCAGTCTCTTTCACATTCACAGAATCTTGAGTCTTCTCTTCTAAATATGGAGCCCCGCATCACTACTGCAGTCCCCTTCTCTCCCTTTTCCTCCTGAGACACAGCACCAGAGACCCGCTCCCTGCAGCTCCCCCAGGTAGGTCTTCCCCCGAAATGGTATACATATTGTTGAGGAGAACGGCTACAGAGGTGCTCTGTACTGGCTGTCCATTTCCTTTCCCTCTCCTAACAGTCATCCAGGTACCTGCCTCTTGCAGCTTAGTGGTGATCTCTCTGTAGTTCCCATCTGTCACCTCCTCACTTTCCCGTATGAGCAGAAGGTCAATGAGCTGCAGCTCCGGTTCCTTAACACATTCTCTGATGAGTTGCAGCGCCATGCACCTGGTGTAGCTGCAGTTATTTGGGAAGCTAGAGGTTTTCTAGAATTCTCACATCTGTTCCTGGAGCCATTCTCACTCCACTAACAGATGAAAAATGAAGAAAAAACTTACCTTACCCAAGCATAATCTCACTTAAGTCTGTTGAGCCAAAGCCTTCCCACTCTAACACCGGTCCACTCCAACACCGGCTGTTCTGCTTCTCCCAACCTTATATTTATTTGCCTTTGCTAATAAGTCGTGATATGATTTCGCCACTAGAAAAAGATGAAAGCCCACAAATGCTTCTTAAATCACTCACTTCCACCTGTGTGGAGCCTCCTCTGTTGATTAAGTGGGTTGCTGGGAAAAAGTCATCTAAAACTTTGACAGACATAGAGGGAGAGTATCCTGACTGGCTGCATCACAGATTGGTATGAAAACACCACTGCCTAAGTTGTGTGCACAAAGGAGCCAAACTGAGATAAAGTAGCAAAATTGCAGATGTTGGAAATCTGAAATAAAAACCCTAACCCTAGCCCTCACCCTTTGACAATTTTCTACGCCATCCACAACACCACCAATTTTTAAAAACAAGAGAAAATCTGCAGATGCTGGAAATCCAAGCATCACACAAAATGCTGGACGAACTCAGCAGGCCAGGCAGCACCTAAGGAAAGAACTACAGTTGACGTTTCAGGCCAAGACCCTTCGGCAGGACTGAACAAAAAATGCTGAGGAGTAGATTTAAAAGGTGGGGGAGGAGAGAGCTAAACAAAACGTGATAGGTGAAATCGGGAGGGGGAGGAATGAGAAAAGGCAGGCAGAGCTGGGACCCATGTGAGTGACCATGGCTACCCCTTTTCTGGTGGGAGGATCCAAAGAGTGAGGACAAGTTCCGCTAGAAGGAGGAGAGTGGTGGTGGAGGAGGGGACTGGTTAGATCTGGTGTTCAGAAAGAAATGGAGAGCTTTGAGGCCTTCCTGGTGACGGATGGAAGTGTATAGGGACTGGACATCCATAGTAAAAATAAGATGGTGGGTCCAGGGAACTTGAAATCTTTGAAAAGATCCAGAGCGTGTGAGGTGTCACGGATGTAGGGAGGAAGTGACTAAACTCTCCCCTTTTCTTTCTTCCATGGCCTTCTATTCTCTCTTATCAGACTCCCCCTTCTCCAGCCCTGTATCTATTTCACCAACTTCCCAGCTCCTTACTTCATCCTCCCCCTCCTGGTTTTAACTATCACTTTTTGTTTCTCTCTCCCTTCTCCCACTTTTTAAATCTACTGCTAAGCTTTTTTTCTCCTATTCTCCTGAAGGGCCTTGGTCTAAAATGTTGACTGTATTTTTTTCCATAGATGTTGACTGGCCTGCTGAGATCCTCCAGCATCTTGCGTGTGCTACCACCAACTTTTATATCACCTGCAAACTCACTAACCCATGCTGTAACAGTTTATTAATAACAATCAATGCTAACAATGAAGAGGGGGCAAAGGGCAACCGAGGCAAGCGTTGGCAGAGGTGGAGGTGCAGGCACAGGTGGGGGATGGTCTTGGCAATTGGAGATGTGTGGTGGTGGAGGCGCAGGGAAGGCCTGATCGTGCAAGTGGAGCTGGAGTCAAACAGAGTCAAGGTATAGCCGTGGTGTCCTAATGGCTGATCAATTTAAATGCAGGGCTGAATTGAAAAGATCGGGTGCTGGTGAGTTCTAGGCCCCAGAGCAATCCGAGAATGAGGAACAACCTGATGTTTGGATGATTTATGCGCCTGGCCAGATTGAAAAGGCCATGATGTTGGGACCAGAGGTGAGGCAAGGACCAGTTCTACTTGCTGATCTGCGATGTCTACTCAGCTCTACACAGTGCCGGCAGCTTTGTGATGAACTATAGTTGTTGCCTGTGCCTGCCACAGTGATGCCTAGATTTCTGATGAACTGTAGCTGTTGTCTTTGTCGGCTTTAGTGATGCCTGGCTTTGTGATAAACTGTGGTTGTTGCCTGTGTAGGCCGCAGTGATGCCTGGCTTTGTGATTAGTTGTTGCCTGTGCCGGCTGCAGTGATACCTGGCTTCATGTCTTTCATAAAACTCTAGTTCTGAAGCTGCTTGCTTACTTTTATTGTATGCTCCCTATGCATTAGATGGTCTTTTTCTGATTTCTATTCGAGTTTCTTTGTTTTGTAGCTGCCTGTAAGGAGTCAAATCTCAAGGTTGTATACACACTTCAATAATAAATGTAATTTGAACTTTGAACTGGATGCTTTCATCCAGGTCAGTGGCCACTTTATTAGGTACACCCGTACACCTGCTCTAACCTACCAATCACGAGGCGGCAACTCCGTTCATAAAAGCATGTAGACATGGTCAAGTGGTTTATTCGTTGTTTAGACCAAACATCAGAATGGGGTGGAAATGTGATCTGAGTGACTTAGACTATGGAATGATTATTGGTGCCAAACAAGATGGTTTGAGTATCTCAGAAACGGTTGATGCTCAACAGTGTCTAGAGTTTAGTGAGAATGTTGCAAAAACAAAAAAAAAAGTCTAGTTCTGTGGGTGAAAACAGCTTCTTAATGAGACAGGTCAGAGCTAAATGGCCAGGCTGGTTCAAGCTTACAGGAAAGCCGCAGTAACTCAAGTAACCAAGCATCACAAGAGTAGTGTGCAGAAGGGCATCGATGATGGCACAACATGTCAAATCTTGAAGTTCATGGGCTACAGCAGAAGATGTAGGGTGCCTCATTAAGTGGCAAATGAGAGTACATTACAGACAGCCAAGGTCCTGGTATGGATCTTGTGGAATACCACTGATTATTGACCTCCAGACAGAATAAGTCTCATCCACCATTACCCTCTGACTTCTACACCTTTATACTTCCTACCAAAGGGCATAACCCTACCATTCCCTACACGGTATCCCATAGACTACCTTCTTACTCACTTTCCCAAACTGTCCATACTTAGAGAGGTGTGAGTTGTATTTTGGGAAGACAAAAAGTGTGCACAACTTTCACAGTAAATTGTCAGGCCCTAGGGGCATTGTACACCGACATGGTTTTCTGAGAGTGATGTCGCAGGTAGTCAGGATATTGAAGAAGGTTTTTGCCACTCCAGCCTTTGTCAGTCAGGGCATTGAGAAAGGAAGTTAGAATATTATGCTGAGTTGTACAAGTGATTGGTGCACGCTTACTCTTGGCCACCCAGCTAGAGGAAATATTCCACTAAGCTGGAAAGAGAGCAAAGGAGATCGAAAAGGATCAAGCGGGCAAGTTCTGGAGAGATCTTCAGTATGTTGGGCTTTTCTTATTGGAACACAGGAGAATGAGGAGTGATCTTATAGAGATGCATAAAATCATGAGGGGCATAGGGATGGGAGATCAACTACAAGAGGACACAGGTTTAAGGTGACAGAGGAAAGATTTAATGGTAACAATGTTTCCACCAGGAGGGTGGTCTGTACATGGATTGAGCTGCTAGAGTAAGTGACTGAGGCAGGTACATTAACAACCTTTACAGGCTACAGTACATGGATAGCAAAGGTCTAGAGGAGGGGTTCCCAGCTACTTGGATAGGTACAGTACATGGATTGGAAAGGTCTTGAGCAGGGGTTCCCAACCTTTTTTATGCCATGGACCAATATGATTAAGCAAGGGGTCCATGGACCCCAGGTTGTGAACCTCTGGTCTAGAGGGATATTGGCCAAATGTGGGTGAATGGGATGAGCTCAGGTAGAATCTTGGTTAACATGGACTAATTGGCTGAAGGACTTGTTTCTGTTGTATAATACTGTAACCGTGCCCATCTGCAGACTCCCTGCTACCACAACTCTACCTGTTCCGCTATCTGTCTTGGTATCATATGCAAACTTGGCCACAAATCCATCAATTACATCCAAATCATTACTGTATAAGGTGAAAAGCTGTCTAACACGGGCTCTTGTGGAACTCCACTAGTTATCAGCAGACATCCTGAAATAGACCTCTTTAATCCCACTCTCTGACTTCTGCCTTCTATCCATGTTAGTATCCTGTCTTTCACACTATGAAGCTCCTCTCCTGTTTAGCAGCCTTGCATGTGGCACCTTAGGGCAGCATGTTAGCGTAGTGTAAAGCACAATGCTTTACTGTACAGGTGACTGTTCAATTCCTGCTGCTGTCTGTAAAGAGTTTATACATTCTCCCCATGACCATGTGGGTCCTCCGGGTGCTCTGGTTTCCTCTCACAGTCCAAAGATGTACTATGATAGTTAATTGGCTATTATAAATTGTCTGTGATTAAATAGGGGGATTGATGGGCAGCATGGAGCAAAGGGCCTATTCCACACTGTATCCAGTCCAAGAAAGCAACATCCTTGTTACCCCTTCCAATATTTCAATGAGGATTGTCAGGCAAGGTCTCCATCTAATGAAGGTATGCTGACTTCACCCTCATTTATAGTGTACTTCCAAGTATTCTGAAATGTCATCTTTAGTGAGGGACTCTAAACTCTTCAGACACTGGTCAGTTTAACTAGTCTACAATTTTTCATCCTTTGAGCCTATCCCTTTACACAGGGGTGTAAAATTTACAATATTTTAGGGATCCTCCCTGATTCCAATGATTCATGAAAGATCACTACTCATGCCAGCAAAATCTCTTTTTCAGGACTCTGGGATGTAGTCAATCCAGTCCAAGTGATCTGGCCTTCCAGATTCCCCAGCATCTTGTCATGGCCACAACACTCACCTCTGCCTCCTGACTCTCTGAATTTCTGTCATGTTACTGATGACTTCTACTGTTGAGACTGCCACAAAGTAATTAACAGTTCCTCTGTTCCCCTTTTACTACCTGCAACATCATTTTCCAAAGGTCTAATATCCACTCTTGTCTCGTTCTTACCCTTTATGTTTCTAAGAACGGTTTTGGAATCTACTTTTATATTATTAACCAGTTTACCTTTGCATTTCAGAGAAACCGGGGAATTATAGGCCGGTTAGCCTAACGTCGGTGGTGGGGAAACTGCTGGAGTCAGTTATCAAGGATGTGATAACAGCACATTTGGAAAGCGGTGAAATGATCGGACAAAGTCAGCATGGATTTGTGAAAGGAAAATCATGTCTGACGAATCTCATAGAATTTTTTGAGGATGTAACTAGTAGAGTGGATAGGGGAGAACCAGTGGATGTGGTATATTTGGATTTTCAAAAGGCTTTTGACAAGGTCCCACACAGGAGATTAGTGTGCAAACTTAAAGCACACGGTATTGGGGGTAAGGTATTGGTGTGGGTGGAGAATTGGTTAGCAGACAGGAAGCAAAGAGTGGGAATAAACGGGACCTTTTCAGAATGGCAGGCGGTGACTAGTGGGGTACCGCAAGGCTCAGTGCTGGGACCCCAGTTGTTTACAATATATATTAATGACTTGGATGAGGGAATTAAATGCAGCATCTCCAAGTTTGCGGATGACACAAAGCTGGGTGGCAGTGTTAGCAGTGAGGAGGATGCTAAGAGGATGCAGGGTGACTTGGATAGGTTGGGTGAGTGGGCAAACTCATGGCAGATGCAATTTAATGTGGATAAATGTGAAGTTATCCACTTTGGTGGCAAAAATAGGAAAACAGATTATTATCTGAATGGTGGCCGATTAGGAAAAGGGGAGGTGCAACGAGACCTGGGTGTCATTATACACCAGTCATTGAAAGTGGGCATGCAGGTACAGCAGGCGGTGAAAAAGGCGAACGGTATGCTGGCATTTATAGCGAAAGGATTCGAGTACAGGAGCAGGGAGGTACTACTGCAGTTGTACAAGGCCTTGGTGAGACCACACCTGGAGTATTGTGTGCAGTTTTGGTCCCCTAATCTGAGGAAAGACATCTTTGCCATAGAGGGAGTACAAAGAAGGTTCACCAGATTGATTCCTGGGATGGCAGGTCTTTCATATGAAGAAAGACTGGATGAACTGGGCTTGTACTCGTTGGAATTTAGAAGATTGAGGGGGGATCTGATTGAAACGTATAAGATCCTAAAGGGATTGGACAGGCTAGATGCGGGAAGATTGTTCCCGATGTTGGGGAGGTCTAGAACGAGGGGTCACAGTTTGAGGATAGAGGGGAAGCCTTTTAGGACCGAGATTAGGAAAAACTTCTTCACACAAAGAGTGGTGAATCTGTGGAATTCTCTGCCACAGCAAACTGTTGAGGCCAGTTCATTAGCTATGTTTAAAAGGAAGTTAGATATGGCCCTTGTGGCTACAGGGGTCAGGGGGTATGGAGGGAAGGCTGGGTTCTGAGTTGGATGATCAGCCATGATCATAATAAATGGCGGTGCAGGCTCGAAGGACCGAATGGCCTACTCCTGCACCTATTTTCTATGTTTCTATGTTTCTATACCTTTCGGTGCTTTTTAAAAACCCGTTATACCACTGGTGTTTTGGGTAGCAATTAAGGTCCTCCATTTCTGAAGGTGTTCAGAGCTTTCTTCATCATGTCAGTTGCTCTTTTCACTACTGTCAATCATGCAAGTCTCGCGTGGAGACAGGAATACTCAGATGTAGAAGGATTACTATTTCTGGAAGAAGTCAGAAGCGTTAGCTCTGAGCTGAACCCACGAACCTAGAGTACTGGTGGACCACTCTTAGTTTGGCCTTTACCCTTTAATCTGTTTTGCATGGATGACCCTACCAACATCCAAAACATAAAGTCCTGAATCCAGCTAACATAGCTCTTAGGGTCATTAAGCCACAAAATTCTCCAACCCATGACAAGATTGCTGTCCTCTGAGTGGTTCCCAATCCTCTAGCTTGCCATTAACCTTCAACACGTTTGCTGTTACGCTGTGTCTGACTTTTCTTGTTAGCCATGGTTGCCTCATCTTCCCTTTAATGTGCTTCTTCTTCCTTGGAATAAAAGTCAGTCAAATATCCAGAATTATTCCCAGATGTACATCCAGGAGAGTTTCTGAAACCAGAAAGCAAGCAAGCAAGTTTATTTATACAGCACTTTTCAAACATAGAACAAAATATAAAAATCAAACATCAAATTTCAGACAATAGATAAGAGAATAAAATCACACAAAAATAGACATGATAAATAGAAGGAACAGTGATCATAACTCAAACAACAGGAATTCTGCAGATGCTGGAAATTCAAGCAACACACATCAAAGTTGCTGGTGAACGCAGCAGGCCAGGCAGCATCTCTAGGAAGAGGTGCAGTTGACGTCGACTGCACCTCTTCCTAGAGATGCTGCCTGGCCTGCTGCATTCACCAGCAACTTTGATGTGATCATAACTCTATAGGTTTCAAGTACTGTGTAAAAGTCATTGGCACATGAAGTTTTTATATAAATTTTGTTTTAGATTTTTTTTTATCTCCTGTGTTAGGGTGTCAGTTGAAAATAACAAATTTCAGAATTCCAAACATTAATTTTCAAAAAAATTAAATGTTAGGGTTAGAAACATAGCAACATGGGAATCCTACAGCACAATGCAGGTCCTTCAGCCCACAATGCTGTGCCGAACATGCACTTATTTTAGAAATTACCTAGGGTTACCCATAGCCCTCTATTTTTCTAAGCTCCATATACCTGTCCAGGAGTTTCTTAAAAGACCGTATCGTATCTGCCTCCACTGCCTTTGCCGGAAGCCCATTCCATGCACTCACCACTCTCTACGTAAAAAAAAACTTACCCTGACATCTCCTCTGTACCTACTTCCAAGCACCTTAAAACTGTGCCCTCTTGTGCTAGCCATTTCAGCCCTGGGAAAAAGCCCCTGACTAGCCACATGATCAATGTCTTTCATTATCTTATACACCTCTATCAGGTCACCTCTCATCCTCCATTGCTCCAAGGAGAAAAGGCCAAAAGGCCAAGTTCACTCAACCATTGCTCCAAGGAGAAAAGGCCAAGTTCACTCAACAGTTTGAAGGTTGTGACAGTTTAATCTTCAACTCATCAATTCTTACACCATGGCAAGAGGGAGCAGAGCAACAGGACACAAGGTTGGTCATCCTGCATCAGCAAGGTCTCATCAAATCGAAATTTTTCAGTAGACATGAATTTCAAGATGTGCTGTCCATGCTCTTCTGAAGAAGCACAAAGAAATGGGCAAGAATGAGGACCAGAGAAACAGAATGGCTGGCCATGGAAATAGAGTGCAGCAAATGAAAGATACATCAAACTAACATCCCATCTGATAACAGCTCTGATGGATCGGATATCTTGAAATGTGTACATTTTAATGTTAGGAGTATTATGTGCAAAGGTGATGAACTTTGCAGCATGGATCAGTACATGGAACTACAATGCTGTATCCAACACTGAAACTTGATTGAGAGAGGGGAAGAAATGAGTGATTAATGTAGTGATAAATGTAGTGATTAATGAAAGTTGTAGAAAAGATAGATAGGAGATAAAAGAAGGGAGAGGAGTTGCACTACTAATCAGAGACAATATCACAGCTGCAGGGGAGATATTATGGAGGGGTCAGACACTGAGTCCATTTGGGTGGAACTCAGGAAAAGGAAGGGTGCAATCACACTGATAGGATTGTACTACAGACCCCCAATAGCCACCGGAACATTGTGAAACAGATACGTAATCAGATTAAGGAAATGTATAAAAATAATAAGGGTCATGGAGGATTTCAACTTCCCTAATATAAACTGCGACCTTCTCAGGTTTAGATGGGGCAGAATTTGTAAAGTGTATCCAGGAAGGTTTCTTAAATCAAGTTGTGGATGGTTCAACAAGAGGAGGAGGCAACGAATCTGGGCAGGTGATTGACTTAACAGTGGGTGAACAGTAACCACAGCTCCTTAATTTTCAGAATAGCTATAGATAAGGAAAGGTATGGTCATTGTGAGAGAGTTTTAAAATGGAGTAGGGCAACTTCCTAGGACATTAGGCAGGAACTAAGATGTGTTAATTGGGAATACCTTTTCTCTGGCAAGTTCACATCAAACATCTGGAGGGTATTTACAGATCAGCTGCACAGAATACAGGAAAGGCATGTTCCTGTTAGAAGGAAGGACGGAGAAGGAAAGAGAGCCTTGGATATCCAGGGAGGTGATGAATTTAGTCAAGAAGAAAAAGGAAAAATATGTAAATCTTTGGAAGTCAGGGTGAAAAGAAACACATGAGGAGTATAACAAACCAGAAAAGAACTAAAGAAGGGAATTCAGAGAGCCGAGAGGGGCCTTGAAAAGTCCTTGGCAAGTAGGAGTAAGAAGAATCCCAAGGCATTCATACATACATTAAGAGCAAAAGGATAACTAGAAAGAGGGTGGGGCTAGTCAAGGATAAAGGGGTGAACATTTGCTTGGATACAGGGAATGTGAATGACGTACTTAATGAGTACTTTGCTTCAGTATTTACCAAAGAAAAGGATATGGAGGATCAGGAGATCAGTGTTGAATGTATAAATTCGTTCGGGTGTTTAGAGGTCAAGGAGGAGGAAATATAGGGCCTCCTAATGTGTATTAAGTTGCTTAAGTCCTCATGGTCTGTTGGGATTCACCCCAGGTTATTGAAGAAGGCAAGAGATGAGATTGTTGGACCCTCCTACGGTACATCTGTGTCCTTTCTAGCCCCAGGTAAGGTCCTGGAGGACTGGTGAGTAGCTAATATTGTACCTCCAATTAAGAAGGGAAAAAGGGAAAATCCTGGGTACTACAGACTCTTGTCTCTTGTCAGTTGTAGGGATATTCTTAGGGATAGGACATATGAGTATTTGGAAACCCATGGCTAAGTAGGGAGAGCAGCATGGCTTTGTGCATGGCAGGTCATCCCTTAGTAACTTGATTGAATTTTTGACAAGGAGATGAGAGAGGTTGTTGAGGGTAGGACAGTGAATGTTGTCCACATGGATTTTAGTAAGGTGTTTCACGAAGTCCCTCATGGGAGGTTAATCCAAAAGATTAAGATGTATGGGGTCTGCAGCAAATTGGCTGCTTGGATTCAGAACTGGCTAGTGCATAGAAGACAGAGGGTCGTGATTGAAGGGACTTTTCTGAGCTGAATATCTGTAATTCGTGGAGTTCCACAGGGATCTGTGCTGGAAACCTCTACTGTTTATGATGTATATAAATGACCTGTATGAAAATGTGGATGACAGGGTTAGTAAGTCTGTGGATGTTATCAAGATTGGTGGAGTTGTGGATAATGCAGAAGAATGGCAAAGAATACAGCACAATATAGATCAGTTGCAGATATGGGCTGAGAAATGGCAGATGGAATTTAACGCTGATAAATGTGAGTTGATGCACCTCGGTAGGCAAATGCAAAGAGACGGAAAAGGCAAGAGACTGGGGTCGAGAGGAAAATTGGATCAGCCATAATGAAATGACGGAGCAGATTCAGTCAGCCAAATGGCCTAATTCTGCTTCTACATCTTATGGTCTTATAGCAATCTAGGGATGAATTGGAGCTGGGAAGTATGAGAAGATAGTGCAAGAGGTGAGGCAGAGAGAGAGGAGTATGAAAGTGAGAAATGGATGGAGGAAGAGAAAGTGTGTGGAAAAGAGAGAGAGAGGTAAAGAGAACTAAGGAGGGAGAGTGAAGGAATGTGTGTCGGATAAGGTGAGAGGAAGAGCAAGAGTATGTGTTCAGATAAGGTGAGAGAGGGAGAGCAAGAATATGTGTGCACGCAAGAGAGAAGAAAGTGAGACAAAGGAACAGAGATAGAAAGAAGTAGAGAAAGGGGGTAGTGTGAGAGTTTTGTGTCAAAATAGGGGGAGAACTAGAGAGAGAAAGTGAAAAGGCAGAATGAAAGAGTGAAAGAAAGGAGAACGAGAGAGAAAGAGAAAGGGGGAGTGTGCATCTGTGCATGAGTGAAAGATAGAGAGAGAAAACTAAGGAGTGGAGAGAGAGACAGAGCAAAAGAGTGAGAGAGAGAGAGAGAGAATAAGATAGGAGAGAAGGTGGGAATGTGTGTGAGAGAGGTAGAGGGGGAGATCAAGAGTGTGTATGTGTTTGGGGGAATGTGGGTGTGTGAGAGTGTGAGACAGAGAGAGAGAGATAACTAGAGAAAGGGAGTGCAAAAATGTCTGCATATGTACTTGAGTGAGAGAAAAGGAGGGGAGCATGGGGGAGAGAGAGAGAGATTGTGTGTGTGTGTGTGTGTGTGTGTGTGTGTGTGTGAGAGACAGAGTGACAGAATGTGTGAGTCAATGTGAATGAACAATGAACAATAAACTCTGAAAAGTTCAATTTGGAAAAGGACAGGTCAGGGGCATCTTTTACCTCACCAGCCCATATCAACCTGTCTGAAACAGCACAGATCAACCCCTGGAGCATAGCTCCATGCACATAGACTGTTCACATACTCCTGGGACACAGAGAGCAAAAGGAAGTATTGTGCACAGAAGGTAGAACAAATGCAACCCAGAGGACCACTGCCCAGTCAGTCCACTCTCAGACATAAGTGAGTTCATGGAAGGTGTTGTGAACTGTCCTTACCAAGTACCTATTCACCAACAGCCAAACTGGATTTCACTCTAGGCCAGATCACAACTATGATTGTCCATGTACCATGCTGAGGGTAGAATGACTGCCCTTGACGTTGAATGAGTGTGGATCAAGCCTGGTAAAGCCAGAGTCGGTGGATTCCTGTGTGTTTGAGGGTAGGGGTAGCAAGCACAGAGGTTATGGTTGTGATGAGATGAATCACCCCAGCCCCAGGACATCTCTGCAGGTGTTCCTCAGCATCCAGTCAGGCTTCATTGATGGTGTTCCTTCCATTATTTAAACAGAATTGGGACACTGTCTGCCAATTGCACCATCTTCCATTCCATTAACAAGAATTCTGAAAATGAGCAGTCACTGCCATGTCCAGCAAGACCCAAGCAGAAAGTGTTCCTCCCACTGAAATATCAGAAAATAACTCCTCCAACTGGAGAGAATCTAAACACTTCTGCTGACACTCAAGGACACACTCAGTTAGACCAGCCACTTACACAGTGAGGCTGCAGGTTCAGAGGTTGGGGGTGCTGTGAAAAGTAGCTTACACCCTGGTGTCATATGGCCTTTGAAACAGTCACACTCAGTGACCACTTCATTAGCTACTCCCGTACACTTGCTTGTTAATGTAAATATCTAATCAACAATCATGTGGCAGCAACTCAATGCATAAAAGCATGCAGATGTGATCATGAGGTTCAGTTGTTCAGACCCAGCACCAGAATGGGTAAGAAATGTGATCTAAGTGACTGACCGTGGAATGATTGTTGGTACTAGATGGGATGGTTTGAGTATCTCAGAAACTGATCTCCTGGGATTCACATCAGTCTCCAGAGATTACAGAGAATGGTGCAAAAACAATAGACATCCAGCCAGCAGCAGTTCCATAGTGACACACATCAAAGTTGCTGGTGAATGCAGCAGGCCAGGCAGCATCTCTCAGAAAAGGTACGGTCCCGAGACCCTTCATCAGGACTAACTGAAAGAAAAGCTAGTAAGAGATTTGAAAGTGGGAAGGGGAGGGGGAGATCCGAAAAGATAGGAGAAGACAGGAGGGGGAGGGATGGAGCCAAGAGCTGGACAGTTGATTGGCAAAAGGGATATGAAAGGATCATGGGACAGGAGGCCTAGGGAGAAAGAAAAGGTGGGGGGGGGTGTAAAACCAGAGGATGGGCAAGGGGTATAGTGAGGGGGACAGATGGCATGAACATTGACTTCTCAAACTTCCGCTGATGCCCCAGCTCCCCCTCGTACCCCATCGGTTATTTATTTATATACACACATTCTTTTTCTCTCTCTCCTTTTTCTCCACCAGCAACTTTTATGTGTGTTGCTTGAAATTCCAGTATCTGCAGATTTCCTTGTGTTTGAGATGTGACCAAGTTGTCAGAAGATTGATGCCAATAAGAGAGATAAGAGAGAGACAAATGGGGAAAACATTAAAAATGCTAATAAGAGAGAGACGAGAGGGATTAATGAAAAGGGGACACAGTTCTGAGTATTGTCAGAGACCGGTTGCTTTGAAGCTGAACTGTTTGAAGTTTGATGGACAGGTGATACCCCAGCAGGGGGATAAAAGGAACAGGTTCGCTAAGGCAAGACACACGACACCACGAGATAACGAGACCCTGGAAAAGCGGTGTGCCCCCACAAGTTGGTGCGAGTTTTGGAGGTCTGGTCGCGGGACTAACCATAGACGCACAGGGTGAGAAGGTACGGTCAGCGGGAACCTGGTGTGTGTGTCCACCCTTGCCTGGGTGCCGGGTTCACCGCAGAAGAACGATTGTATCTGGAATGGAGGCGTGTCACCAACTACTCCATAATCTCATCCTTAACATTTGACTCCAACATCTTCCTAACCACTGAGATCAGGCTAACTGGTCTATAATTTCCTTTTTCCTGCCTTCCTCCTTTTTTAAAGAGTGGAGCGACATTTGCAATTTTCCAGTCTTATGGAACGATGTCAGAGTCCAATGATTTTTGAAAGAGCATTACTAGTGCCTCCATGATCTCTACTGCTACCTCCTTCAGAACCCTAGGGTGTAGTTCATCTGATCCAGGTGAATTATATACCCTTAGATCTTTCAGCTTTTTGAGCATCTTCTCATTTCTTCTCCTCACACCCTTCAACATCTGGCACACGACTTGTGTCTTCCACAGTGAAGACTGATGCAAAATACTCATTTAGTTCATCTGCTATCTCCTCGTCCCTTGTTATTATTTCTCCGGCCTCATTTTCTTGCAATCCTATATCCATTTTCATCTTTTGTTTTTCACATAACTACAAAAGCTTTTACTAAATCTTGCTTTCATGTTGCATCTTTTCCTTCCTAATGGTTCTTTAAGTTGCTCTCTGTAGGTTTTTAAAACCTTCTCAATCCTTTATCTTCTCTCTAATTTTTGCTCTGTTGTATGCCCTCTCTTTTGATTTTATATTAGCTTTGCCCTTCCTGTCAGCCATGGTTGCACTATTTTGCCATTTGAGTATTTCTTTCTTTTGAAATACATCTATCCTGCACCTTCCTCATTTTCCCCAGAAACTGTCACCATTGCTGCTCTGCTGTCATCCCTGCCAGCAGCTCCTTTCAATTAAGCAATGGTGATACCAAGGTGAGCATGTCCTGTCACGCAGTCACGGTCACATATGACTGAACCCAGGTGCAGAGGAACAAGGCTCCCATATAAAGACAGAAACAAGAGTTTATTCGTAGGAATTTCAACTGAACATCAGAGGCTCAACCAAGGTTCATGAAGTGTCCATTAAATGACTGTCAGAGACTGCCCAACAGGATGGTCACAGCTTTCCCAGCTCCTGGGGGCAACAGAGAAAGCTGGATTGAAGAAAATGGACCATGAGTAAGAATATAAACAACCAGCCTAAATACAAAAGGTAGAGTGGTCTTCTATACTGCTACTGCCCCAATTTTCCATATCTCTGAGATTAGATTATTCCACTATTTTTCTTTCTCTGCAGAACATTTTTCCTTGAAGGATTAACTATTTTAGTAATTGCCCTGAATGGCCATTCCATTTAATGTCAAGATGTTCACTGTGTTCACCTGGAGAGACATTTGTGGTTTGATTTTAGCTCATCTGGTGTATTTTCCAAGACAGACCCAGCCTCTTTCATATTTATTAACTGCAGCATGTTCTTTGGGGCCATATAAGAGTCACTGCACACTAACTGACTCTTTGCAAAAGAGAAACACACTGAATATGACGGCAGTAGCACACCTGATGATTGGACTCCTGCTCCTGGTGCATTCCATCACTGATGTACTGAGCCAGAAAAGTAGGTTTCTATTCTCTCGGTAGACCTTTCATGTTTTAATTTGTTGTCCCTTTCAGAGACAGATATGGTACTGATTGCGATTAGGGTGCTGTTGCAAAATGAAGAGAGGTAACCTGTCTTCCTGCGGCTGGTTTCCACTCTGTGGGATACTGCAATCCAAGTCACTGTGCTGTTTAAATGTGATGGGAGCTCAGCCACTGAGATACAGGCGGCCAGCACTCTCCTCCACCCTCCTCCTGGCCATTCCCAGTTTTATAAATTAGATGTCTCCGAGATGTTCAGCAAACTGCTAACAGATGGCACAGAAGCTTAACGGTTAGCACATTACTTTACAGCACCAGTGATCACTAACTCCAGCCGGAAGAAGTTTCTGTGTTCTCCCTGTGATTTTTAAAGGAGGAAACCACGGACCTACTAACCTGGTTCGGGTTAGGGTTAGTGAGCTGTGGGCATGCTATGTTGGTGCCAGAAGTTTGTGACACTTAAGGCTGCTCTCAATACGTGCTTGGACTGTTGATCGTTGACCAAACAACACATTTCATTGTCATGATATACATGTGACAAATAAAGCTAATCTTTATCTTTAAATACTTTTAGAAATACCCTAGGTATTTTTATTTCAGTTTAGGTTTTATAAATATATTCACTGAAAAAGATCTTCTGCTTCCTTTGTTACTCAAGCCCTCTGGTCCTCTCTAGATGTGGCCGTAGCACAGGAGAGAGTGCAACACATGAAAGAGTGTTGCTGCCTCTAACATTGCCCACCTGGTAACACTGTAGCTCCCTCAAACCATGTAACACAGCAGTGGATGGTTCTAATTGTGTTCTTGTTTGCACAAAGTTGTATAATTTATGATCACTGTTATTATGTTTATGTAATTTATGTTGAATTTAAGATTTTCTTGAGAATGTTATGTCCCTCGTGCTATGTGCCTGTGATGTTGCTGTAAGTTTTTCATTGCACCTGTGCATATGACAATCAATTCAACTTTGACCTTGATCATTTGTGGTCCTGGAGAACAGTAGGGTTCCCTGTGACAGTGAGGCACTCTCTAACATTGTAGCATTCCTTTCAGTGTAGTACCTCCAACAGTGTAGGAGTTTGGAACTGTACCTCTAACAGTATAGCTCAACATTGCAGCACTCGCCAACTGTGCAACACTCTCTAAATACGCATATCTTCCAAGAGTGTAGCACCCTGTAACAGCATGGCTCCCTCTTACAGAGAATATGGTTAGGATATTGCCATCAGACGTAAAGTCTAGGATCTGACAGCATAGCCTCAGAATAAAGAAATAAGATGAGGAGGCATTCCTTCAGCCAGAGGCCAGTTAATCTGTGTAGTTCGTTGCCATGGAGAGCTGTGCAAGTCATCATTGGGTGTACTTGACTGGTAAGGTTCTTGATTGGTAAGTGGCGTTAGAACATTTGACAGTACGGCACAGGAACAGGCCCCTTGTGCTCAACCAATCAAATTCGTAATCAAGTAACCAATTAAACTAAACTCTCGTGCCTACAGAACACCACTAATTACAAACCTTCAACTAGAATGTCCCTTCAGCCACTACCCTCCATTTTCTTGAGAAGCCATTTTTGAATCTCCTTGCAAATATACCATGGTCGCCATGCATCGAAATATCATGGCTGAGCCTCCCATGAGGGATCTTGTCAAACTCCTTATTAAAATCCACCTAGACAACATCCCCAGCTCTAACTTCATCAACAACCCACAAAAACTCAAGCACAACTTGCCCTACAGAAAGCCACACTGGCTCTCCTTAATTATCCCATGGTTTGCCAAATGCTCGTAAATCCAGCCTCTAAGAACTAACTCCAGTGACTACCACTGGAGTGGGCTTACCAGTCTATACTTTCCAGGATTATCCTTGGTTCCTTGTTTGAATATTAGCTATTTGCCAGTCTTCCAGGTTACAGAGAATACAAAGCCCCAATAATCTCTTCACTTGACTCTCTCAATAACCTTGGGTACATCCCATCAGGCCCTGGGAACTTATCCATCTTAATGCTCTTTAAGCACCCAACACGACCTCCTCCTTTACCCAGAAATACCCTGAAAGCATATCAATATGCTCAACACTGATCTCCCAATCCTCCCCATCCTTCCCCTTGGTAAATATTGATGTAAAGTACTCATTAAGGCCCTCACCTACATCCTCTGATCCAAGGAAATGTTCCCCCTTTTATTGTTGAGTGGCCCTACCCTTCCTCTAGTTATCCTCTTGCTCTTGATGTTATGTATAGAATTCCTTCAGGTGCTGTTTAATCTGACTTGCCAATGGCCCCTCTGGCTTTCATTATTCCATTCAGGAGTTTGCTTATTTAGAGGTACAAAGCCAATTAGGTCCTTCCAGCCCTTTGAGCTACACTGCCCAACAACTCCCAACAACCCTGATTTAACTCTAACCTAATCACACAACAATTTACAATTAACCAACCCGGTAAGTCTTTGAAATGTGGAGGGAAACCGGAAGACCCAGAGCAATCCCACACATGCCACAGGGATCTAGAACTCTGAACTCTGATGCACTAAGTGTGACAGCATTGCACTTACTGCTATGCTGCCATGGCAACATACGAGCTTCACATCATTCCAAGGTCAAAGTCACTTCGATCACATTTCTCCTCCATTCTGATGTTTGGCCTGAATAATAACTGAACCTATTGACTATGTCTTCATGTTTTTATGCGCTGATTTGCTGCTTCATGATTGGCTTGTATTAATGAACAGGTGTACAAAATAAAGAGGCCGCTGGGCATAGATTTAACAATTACTCTGCATTTCAATGTGTTAAAGGTCTTGCAATTATCTATGTATTGCCCCTTCACATATCTCCTCTCAACCTTCCACACCTCGCATTTGCCTTTTCACTCCCCAGATCTGTAACTGACTGATATTCTCCTGTATCCCTTGTTACGTACTTCGTAACTGGGTTGCCAAACTAGCAGAAATGGACCACTCGTTGGAGTCTGGATTACTAGGACCTAATAAAATTTTATTAAAGAAATAAGTAACACAGTACTCTAATCATAAGGATATAAATACAACAGGTTAGCAATGATAATACACACATGTACACAGAACTAGGGTAATAGGGATCAACCAAGCTCTATCGCAGTCTAGGGGTAAAATGATCAGTCTTAAATGATGCAGAGTTCAGTTCAGCTTAGTACAGTTCGCAGTAATTGATGTTGTGCCGTTGGAGAGAGAGAGGGGGGGGGTATGCAATTTGATTCAGGCAGACCTTTGATGTCTTCGCAGTTGGTTTCGGGCGGACCCTTTTATGTCTTATATCTCACTGTGGTCACCGACTGTGACCCCTCCATTCCGGATACAATCGTTCCTCCGTGGTGAACCTGGCATCCAGGCAAGGGCAGACACACACACCAGGTTCCCACCGATCGTACTTTTACACCCTGTGAGCCTATGGTCGGTTCCCGCAAACCAGACCTCCAAACACCCACCAACTTGTGGGGGCACACCACTCTTTCCAGGGTCTCGTTATCTCATGATCTCGTGGTGTGTCGCGTACCTTAGCGAACCTGCTCTTTTTATCCCCCTGCTGGGGTATCACCTGTCCATCAAACTTCAAACAGTTCAGGTTCAAAGTAACCGGTCTGTCAATATTCTGAATTGTGTTTCTTTTCCGTTAATCCCTCTCTCCTCTCTTATTAGTATTTTTGAATGTTTGAATGACAAACCAAGGTAGAACATACAGGGTTAATGGTAAAGCACTGAGGAGTGCAGTGGAACAGAGGGTTCTGGGAATACAGATACAAAATTCCCTAAAAGTGGCGTCACAGGTAGATAGGGTCGTAAAGAGAGCTTTTGGTACATTGGCCTTTATTAATCAAAGTATTGAGTATAAGAGCTGGAATGTTTATGATGAGGTTGTGTAAGGCATTGGTGAAGCCGAATCTGGAGTATTGTGTTCAGTTTTGGTCACCAAATTACAGGAAGGATATAAATAAGGTTGAAAGAGTGCAGAGAAGGTTTACAAGGATGTTGCCGGGACTTGAGAAACTCAGTTACAGAGAAAGGTTGAATAGGTTAGGACTTCATTCCCTGGAACGTAGAAGAATGAGGGGAGATTTGATAGAGGTATATAAAATTATGATGGGTATAGATAGAGTGAATGCAAGCAGGCTTTTTCCACTGAGGCAAGGGGAGAAAAAAATCAGAGGACATGGGTTAAGGGTGAGGGGGGAAAAGTTTAAAGGGAACATTAGCGGGAGCTTCTTCACACAGAGAGTGGTGGGAGTATGGAATGAGCTGCCAGACAAGGTGGTAAATGCGAGTTCTTTTTTAACATTTAAGAATAAATTGGACAGATACATGGATGGGAAGTGTATGGAGGGATATGGTCCGTGTGCAGGTCAGTGGGACTAGGCAGAAAATGGTTCGGTACAGCCAAGAAGGGCCAAAAGGCCTGTTTCTGTGCTGTAGTTTCTATGGTTCTATGGTTCTATTGTCTCTCTTATCTCTCCAATTAGCATCAATCGTTTTGATAGCTTGGTTTGGCGTCACACCCCTACCCATCAAAGGATTTTTACCGGGGTAAAAATCATGGGCACGAATGCACATTATTAGATACACACTAATATACAGGGTCATCAGCTAATACAGAGAACTTGAAGTTTCAACACCTTGACAGACAGTCAGCAATCACATTGTCCGTTCCTTTTATATGTTTTATTTTAATATCAATTTCCTGTAAGACCAGGCTCCAACTTAGTAACCTTTCATTTTTATCCTTCATAGCGGCCAAAAACACCAATGGGTTGTGATCAGTGTAAATTATCAGTGGTTTCTGTGCCGGACAAAATGTCAAAATGTTGTAATGCTAATATGATGGCCAGTAATTCCTTCTCCACAGTGGAATAGTTTCTCTGATGGATATTAAATTTCTTAGAAAAATAAGCCACCGGGTGGTCAACCTCCTATTTGTCTGTCTGCAACAGCACTGCCCCGGCTGCTTCGTCGCTAGCATCTGTTGCTAGGGAGGAGGGTTTTGAAAGGTCAGGCGCATTCAGCACAGGATGGTGACACAGAATCGCCTTCAGACTCTCAAAGGCCTGTTGACAAAGGTCGTCCCACATAAAATTCGCATTCTTTGGCAAGAGCTTAGTAAGAGGGAAGGTAATATCCGCAAAGTTTTTGCAAAACTTCTGATAGTACCCCACCATCCCCAAGAACCTTCTCAAGGCTCTCTTGTCTGTCGGGGTGGGGACTTCAGAGATAGCCTGCTCCTTAGCCTGCATCGGTGCCAGCTGCCCCTGTCCTACCACAAATTCCAGATAAGTGATCTTCGCGTGGCCGAATTCACTTTTTGTGAGGTTCACTGTCAGGTTGGTTTCAGACAGCCATTTAAACAGTTCCTCTACCACCACAATGTGCTCCTCCCACATGTCACTCCAGACCACTAAATCGTCAATATACGCTTCTGCGTTCTTTAGCCCTTTTGTCACTGAATTAATCATCCTATAGGGGTTTTGCTTACTAGGCTGATCTAATGTGCCAACAACATCATGTACCATCCCTTTGCATCGCCTTGGGACATCCGGACATACTCCCTCACTTCCTTCCGCTTCACTATGCTCCTTCTTCTCACTTTCTAACCCCTCCTGGTACAAGGCTGCATGCCGGTTAATTAGCTTTATCAGCAGCTCACTTTGTTCAGGGGTTAAGTGAGAGACCTTATCAGCAAAGTTGGCCAAAACAATAGAGTTCTCCAACCTGGTCGGCACCATACTTATCTTTTCAAAATGGGTGTTCCCCTTATCAGGTGGCACCCTAGCCTCATTAATTTTCGTGATAACGCCAACTAGGTCTGCTTCCTTATCGTGGTAAGTGGTTAACATATTAATAGGCCGTGTCGGCTCACATCCACAATACTCAATAATATCCTCCCTCATGCTCGGCCAGTAAAACTCTTTCATAATTCTATCGACTGTCTTCCTTACCCCAAAGTGTCCACCGAGGGATATCCTGTGGGCCAGGTTAAAAATCTCATTCCCATAAATTTTCGGCACTACCACCTGGTGCACCACCCCCCATTCCTCATCTGTGGGCATGGTACATGGTCTCCATTTGCTCATTAGTACTCCCTCCTTCACATAGTAGCCCACTGACTCCCTTTTTAATTCTGCTTCGGAGAGAGCTGTCTCCGTCAAAACCATCATCTCCTCGACTTGTTCCGGTGCCTGTATAAATTCCTTCCTTGCTAATGATAAGTCTACCTCAACTCCCTCACTTCCTTCCGCTTCACTATGCTCCTTCTTCTCACTTTCTAACCCCTTCTGGTACAAGGCTGGTAAAAGCGTCTCAGCTAAATCTATTTTCGCTTCGGCAGCCTTCCTGGACATGCGCCGAGTCACTGAGCAAACGGGATAAACCTGTGAGTCCATGGGCGGGGCCTCAATCCTGGCAGCTTGCTTGTCAGTTTTACTGCTGAGCACACATCTCCGCCTGTAAGGTCATTACCGAGTAAGACCTCCACGTCTTCCATCGGTAATTCGGGCCTCACCCCTATCGTGACTGGTCCGGAGACCAAGTCGCTTTTTAGGTGAATCTGGTGCAAAGGTACTGCTTCAGTCCCTTTTCCAATGCCTTTTATCACACTGACCTCCCCAGTCTCGGTCTCTGAACTAAAGTCTAACACACTCCTTAAGATCAATGACTGACAAGCCCCAGTGTCTCTCCAGATCCGTACTGGAACTGGGTTTGACGCCTCCTTCACTGACACCAATCCAGCTGAAATAAACTTCTTGCGCCCTTCCTGAACTCTATCAGACCTTGGCGGTTTGTTTGTCAGCTCAATACATTTTTTCCTTTCTTTTTTCCTTTCTCCGTCTCCTTCTTTGGGGCAAAACACCTGGACGCAAAGTGACCGGCTTTCCCACAATTATAACATACGACCCCAGGAGACTTCCTACCAAACTGCTCCCGGTCTTCCTTATCCTTCTCACTAGTCCCAGGCTTACTTTCTGGCTTTTCCGGCAGATTCTCTCCGCCCTCTGGACTACCCTTCTGGTAGCTTTTACTCGGGGAAAACTTCGTTTTGTGTGTTAACGCGTACTCATCCGCTAACCTAGCAGTTGCGGCTAAGGTTTCTGCCTCTTTCTCATCTAGATAGGGCCTCATACCTTCAGGGACACAACCTTTAAATTGCTCAGTCAGTATTAGCTGCAGCAGTCTATTATAATTCCCAGTGACCCCTTTCGAGGTGCACCAATGCTCACAATACATCTGCATCTCACGGGCAAACTCTAAATACATGCTTCCACCAATTCCGGAACCTCTGCCGGTATGCCTCCGGGACCAACTCATAAATCCTGAGTATCACCTCTTTCACCACATCATACCTCTGGACATCTTCTGCGGACAATGCCGAGTAAGCTTGCTGAGCCTTCCCTTTAAGTACGCTCTGAAGCAAAACAGCCCACTTATCCCTCGGTCAGTCCTGACTTACAGCGACTTTTTCAAAATGTAGAAAGTACCGATCAACATTGGCCCCCTCAAATGGGGGAACCAGCCTAACCTCCTGGGTCGCCCTGAACCCTCCACCTTGGTTTGGCATAGGGCCCTGTGCTAGCATCATCCTTAACTTCTCCAGCTCAAATTCCCTGTCCTTCTGCTTCTCTCTCTCTTCTCGTTCTAACTGCCTGTCTCTCTCTTCTCGTTCCAGCTGCTTTACCCGGAACGCGTGCTCGAGTCTCAATTTTTTCCATCTGCAGCTGTACTGCTTCTCCAGCAGGTTTGCTCATAGATACACTTCCAGCTCCCCTTGGGGAAACACACCTTTAGATACATAATGCTCAATGATAGCTCTGTGCATCTCAGCTCTCCTCATTGTCAGCTTCTCCTTAAAAAGATTCAACCGTTCGGCAACAGTTGCCAATTCTGATTTTCTGGCATCCTCTAATGTCTCCAAGGTTGGCGCCTTTAGAAATTCCTCAATCTCCATTTCTGCTGTTTGCGCTTTCTTTCTTTCAGGAATTTTAACCCAATCAATTTACCCAGTCCCAAATTTGGCGTTCAAAATCGCGGACGAGATCCCCACTCATGTTACGTACCCTTGTAACTGCGTTGCCAAACCAGCAGAAATGGACCACTCATTGGAGTCTGGATTACTAGGACCTAATAAAGTTTTATTAAAGGAATAAGTAACACAGTATTCTAATCATAAGGACATAAATGCAACAAGTTAGCAATGATAATACACACATGTACACAGAACTAGAGTAATAGGGATCAACCAAGCTCTATCACAGTCTAGGGGTAAAATAATCAGTCTTAAGTGACGCAGAGTTCAGTTCAGCTTAGTACAGTTTGCAGTAATCGGTGTTTTGCTGTTGGGGGGGGGATGCAATTTGATTCAGGCAGACCTTTGATGTCTTCGCAGTTGGTCTCGGGCGGACCCTTTTATGTCTTCTATCCCGCTGTGGTCACTGACTGTGACCCCTCCGTTCCGGATATGATCGTTCTTCCGTGGTGAACCCAGCACCCAGGCAAGGGCGGACACACACACCAGGTTCCCACCAATCGTACCTTTATACCCTGTGAGGCTATGGTCGGTTCCCGCGAACCGGACCTCCAAACTTCCACCAACCTGTGGGGGCACACTGCTCTTTCCAGGGTCTCGTTATCTCGTGATCTCGTGGTGTGTCGTGTGCCTTAGCGAACCTGTCTATCAAACTTCAAACAGTTCAGGTTCAAAGTAACCGGTCTGTCAATATTCTGATTTGTGTTTCTTTTCCGTTAATCCCTCTCTCCTCTCTTATTAGCATTTTTGAATGTTTTTCCATTGTCTCTCTTATCTCTCCAATTAGCATCAATCGTCCGATAGCTTGGTTTGGCGTCACACCCTTAACAGACCTTTACATTGTCCACAACTCCAGTAATCTCTGTGTTGTCTGAAAATTTAGTAACTTGCCAATCCACATTTTCCCTTGCCCAGTGATCCCTCATTTCATCATGAGGGGAGAACTTAGAAATAATAAGGGGCTGGTCACCTTGGCAGGACAATATTATAGATACCTAACAGTCAGCAGGAACTTGAAAGGTAACTGTGTTGTCATGTGAATAGTAGGGTGTTGCTAAAAGGAGATTTCATAGAAACATAGAAACATAGAAAATAGGTGCAGGAGTAGGCCATTCGGCCCTTCGAGCCTGCACCGCCATTTATTATGATCATGGCTGATCATCCAACTCAGAACCCCACCCCAGCCTTCCCTCCATACCCCCTGACCCCCGTAGCCACAAGGGCCATATCTAACTCCCTCTTAAATATAGCCAATGAACTGGCCTCAACTGTTTCCTGTGGCAGAGAATTCCACAGATTCACCACTCTCTGTGTGAAGAAATTTTTCCTAATCTCGGTCCTAAAAGGCTTCCCCTCTATCCTCAAACTGTGGCCCCTCATTCTGGACTTCCTTTTTTTCAATTTTGCCTGTATTGACTGGGCCTCTGAGAATACCAAGGATAGGGTAGAACTTCTCCGGTGTCTTCAAGACAGTTTCCACCAGCAATATATGGAGGAATTTCAAAGGTTTCAAAGATACATTTAATGTCAGAGAAATATATACAATATACTGTCATAATGGGGGCATTGGGAACGGACCCAAATGCAAGACACAGACACTGAAGTACTAGGAACAGGTCAAAGATGCAGACCTGGGCTAGAGCATGGACAAGAAACAGGGAAACCGGACAAAGAACTATGAACTAGGAGCCTCAGCTTGAACCCCAAGCCAGAGACTGGACAAGGACCCAGAACCTGGGTCTTGCCTCAGGCCGGGCCCCAGAACCAGGCAAGGACGTGACAAGACTGCAGGACTGGAGGCTGGGGTCTTGCTCTTGAGGCTGGAGTCTTGCTCTTGAGGCTTGAGGCATGAGGCTGGAGTCTTGGTCTTGAGGCTTGAGGAAAGAGGCTGGGGTCTTGGTCTTGAGGCTTGAGGCATGAGGCTGGGGTCTTGAGGCTTGAGCTTGGAGACAGGCTTGGGGTCTTGGGTCTTGCGTCTAGGGTACTTTGAGATTTCGGTATGGACTCCGAGCCAGAGACTGGGCAAGGACCCAGAACCTGGGACTTGACCCGGGCTCAGACTCCAGATATAGGCGAGGACAAGATGAGGGTACAGGACTGGACATGGCTTGGGTGAGAAACTCCTGGGTAGGGCAAGACACAAGGACAGGTAAAGGCACATGGACAGGACCTGGATAGGACTGGACTAGGCACGGACTGGATGGGGGCCTTCAGGAGCATGGAGCCTTGGACTAGAAGAGACGGGAGCATGGAACACAGCCGGGACCCCTCCTTGGGAACAGGATGTAGGGCCAGGACTCATACACATAACACAGAGCCGAAACCCCTCCTTGGGAACAGGATGCAGGACCGGAACTCACACACACAGAACACTGAACATGAAGAGATGGATCCTAACACAAGGTGGCGGCAAACAGCCAGACCCACCTAGCGAAGGCGTGCACACAGAGAGACAATTCCACACAATGAAAGACAGTTCCTAACAAGGCTCCAATCTTGCTCCGGTGGTAAAACTTCAACGATACAGCAGAGTATACAGGCGGGGTATACAGGCGGCGTATCCAAGCTAGGTGAGCAGGCAGAGAGTAGGTGAGGTATCCAGGAAGAGAGTCAGGCGAGGGTGGAAAAGACAGGGAGGGGAACAGACCAGTCCAGCAGGGAATCCCTGGTTTGCAGAGGTGTTTATGTCTCAGCCCCAAAACGAGAATCATGTGCCTATAACAGAAACTGGGGAAAACCAGAAACCCTGGAATAAGGAACTATGGACTGCACCGTGAACTGGAATATGGACTTCATGGACCGGACCATGACATATACATCCTGTAAATATTTTTTCTTCGCAAACATCCACAAAAACAGAGGAGTGTCTCAAAGAATGAATAATAGTTAAATGTTAGAACCCCAAAGCCACCCCCAGCTCCCCGTCCCACACATAAGCAGCAGCAAGGCAACACCCTCCCTCCCCAAACAGCAAAAAAAGCAGTGTCTCAAAGAATGAATAATAGTTAAATGTTAGAACCCCAAAGCCACCCCCAGCTCCCCGTCCCACACATAAGCAGCAGCAAGGCAACACCCTCCCTCCCCAAACAGCAAAAAAAGCATCGGCACCTCCCACTGAGCACTCAAGCATGCAGCAAAGCATCAATAAAAACACAGACTTGCTGTACCCCAAAGACTACTCGCTCACCTGGTAATTTGGCATACCACAGGTGCTCTCTCTCCCTAGTAAGGGAAAAAGAAGTGTCCCTGTTTCACAGCGAGAGGAGAAACAAAACAAAACAACTCGCTGATTTATGGTGTTAAAAGTCTGTTGTGCCACTTTTTCTGAGCGCTGTACCCAAAGAACTCGGGTCTCTGGTATCATAGCTAGCAGCCAGTTCGCTATTTTCGATCTTCCCACAACATGCCAATTTCCTGCAGCAGCACCGACTTTGAGTCCGCTCACCTCCAGAGCCACAAAATCCTGGAACCCTGAAGACATGCTAGTCTTCTAGGCCATGTTCTTGGAATAATGGCCAGTCGTGAGACCCTGAGAGCGGGTCCCATTCCCGCAAAGAACTGAAGTCAGCATGTAACTCCAGATCAGGGTCTTCAAAAGAACTCTGAAAGGGAAAAATCAAGATATTAATGATAGAAATAGAGCTGTTTCCAAAGATGCAAGCAAAGGAGCCGCCCTTAGATGTCATCGTCCTCCTAAGCTTCTCCTCCTCCAATTTACTTGGGAAGGAGCAATACTAGACCTCCTCTTTGGGAGCAATTTGGGTGAAGTAACTGAAGTTACAGTTGAGGAAATCTTTGGCTGCAGTGACTAAAATTCTATTTGTTTTAAGTTAATTATGGAAAAAGATAGAACATGTCTACAGGTTAGAGTCAGGGCCATTAGATAAGATCTGGCCGGGGTCACTTGGGAAACTCTATTTAAAGGCAAAGGAACAGTTGTCATGTGGGAGGCGTTTAAAAGGATCTGTGACGAGCATACACATAGATTAAGATGTTAGCTGGCCTGTGCTGGCACCAGTGGGATCAGCAGTTGGTCTGCCACCTGTCTTCAGGAGAAAGAGAGATAAGGAAAACAATAGAGCAGCATTTGGAGATGTTAATGAAGGGACAGGAGAGTTTAACGGAAGGAGAGCTGTCGAGATCAGCTCCCCCTTTGAACCCTGAACTGTTTGAAGTGATGGACAGGCGATACCCCAGCAGGGGGATAAAAAGGGACAGGTTCGCTAAGGCAGAGAAACAATCGTATATGGAAACGGAGGGGTCACGGTCGGTGACCTCAGAAGACATCACAAAGGGCTTGCCCGAAAGCTGACTGCGAAGAATATCGAAGGTCTGTGTGGAAGCCGTTTGAATATTCATTCGTTTTGCTCTCTCTCTCCTTCCCCCCACTGTCCATCTCTCACGGCAGTGATTACTGCGAACTGAACTGAATTCAATTGAACTGAATTCAATTGAACTGAACTTTGCGTCACTTTGAAACTGGTCATTTACCCCTAGACGACGATAGAGCTTGATTGATCCTGTTATCTTAATTCTGTGTACATGTGTGTTTATCATTGCTGAACTGTTGCATTTATTATCCTTTTGATTAGAGTACTGTATTGCTTGTTTCTTTAATAAAACCTTCTTAGTTCTAGTAATCCAGACTCCAACTGAGTGATCCAATTCTGCTGGTTTGGCAACCCAGTTACGGGGTACGTAACATAAGTGGGGTTCTCGTCCGCGATTTTGAACGCTAAATTTGGGACGGAGTAAATTGATTGGGTTAAAATTCCCGAAAGAAAGAAAAGACAAACAGCAGAAATGGAGGTTGAGAAATTTATAAAGGCGCCGACCTTGGAGGCATTAGAGGATGCCAGGAAAGCGGAATTGGTAACTGTGGGCAAACGGTTGAATCTTGCTGAGGGGAAGTCGACAATGAGGAGAGAGGAGATACACAGAGCTATCGTAGAGCACTATGTATCTAAAGGTGTGTTTCCCCAAGGGGAGCTGGAGGTGGTGTATATTGAAAAACCTGCTGGAGACGCGGTAGAGGTGCAGCTTGAAAAACTGAGACTCGAGCACGAGTTCCGGGTACGGGCAGTTAGAACACGAAGAGAAGCAGTTAGAAAGGCAGGACAGAGAGTTAGAAAGGCGGGAGAAATAGAAAGAGTTAGAAAGGCAAGAGAAAGAGAGAGAGAGACAGTTGGAGCGAGAGGAGAAAACAGAGGGAAAGGGAATTCGAGCTGGAGAAGTTAAAGATAAGGGCAGAACAGGGGGCCGTGCCGAACCAAGGTGGAGGGTTCCGGGCGACCCAGGAGGTTAGGCTGGTTCCCCCATTTGACAATACCGACGTGGATCGGTACTTTCTCCATTTCGAAAAAGTTGCTACAAATCAGGACTGGCCGAGGGATAAGTAGGCTGTTTTGCTTCAGAGTGTACTGAAAGGGAAAGCCCAACAAGCTTACTCAGCTTTGTCCGCGGAAGATGCCCAGAGGTATGAGGTGGTGAAAGAGGCCATCCTCAAGATTTATGAGTTGGTCCCGGAGGCATACCGGCAGAGGTTCTGGAATGCGAGGAAGCAGTGGGACCGCACGTATTTAGAGTTTGCTCGTGAGATGCAGATTGAGAGCGTTGGTGCGCCTCGAAGTGGGTAGAGGGGGATTATGACAGACTGCTACAGCTGATCCTGATTGAGCAGTTTAAAGGTTGTGTCCCTGAGGGTATGAGACCCTACCTAGATGAGAAAGAGGCAGCCACGTTAGCCGCAACTGCTAAGTTAGCGGATGAGTATGTGTTGACGCATAAAATGAAGTTTGCCCCAAGTAAAGGCTACCAGAAGGGTAGTCAGGACGGCAGGGAGAGTCCGCCAGAAAAGTCAGAAAGTAAGCCGGGGACTAGTGAGAAGGATAGGGTAGACCGGGAGCAGTCTGGTAGGAAGTCTCCTGGGTCGTCTGTTATAATTGTGGGAAAGTCGGACACTTTGCGTCCAGGTGCTTTTCCCCAAAGAAGGAGACGGGAAAAGGAAAAACAGCGATTTTGACTGGCTGTATCGAGCTGGTAAACGAACCGCTAGGAGAGGACAGGTCTGCCAAAGTTCAGGAAGGGCGCGAGAGGTTTATCTCGGCCGGACTGGTGTCAGTGAAGGAGGGGTTAAAACCAGTTCCAGTGCGGATCTGGAGAGACACGGGAGCGTGTCAGTCACTGATATTGAAGAGTGTATTAGAGTTTAGCTCAGAGACCCAGACTGGGGAGGTCAAGGTCAAAGGTATTGGGGAAGGGACAGAGGCAGTCCCTTTGCACCAGATACACCTACAAAGCAACCTGGTCTCTGGACTAGTCACGATCGGGGTGAGGCCCGAATTACCGATGAAAGGCGTGGAGGTCTTGCTCGGTAATGACCTCGCTGGGGGGAATCGTGTTCCCAGTCGTGAGATTGACAGGTCAGCCTGCCAGCATTGAGGCCCCGCCCATGGACTCACAGGTTCATCATGGGACTGCTGAAGTAAACTTAGCTGAGACGTTTCTGCCAGCCTTGTACGAGAAGGGGGTAGAAAGTGAAAAGAAGGAGTGTAGTGAAACAAGAGGTAGTGAGGGAGCTGAGACAGACTTAGCATGAGCCAAGAAAGAATTTGTGCAGGCGCAGGAACAAGACGAGGGGCTGATGGTTTTGGCGGAGACAGCTCTCTCTGACGCAGAATTAAAAAGGGAACCAGTAGGCTATTGTGTGGAGGAGGAAGTGCTAAGGAGGAAAGGGAGACCAAGTACTGTACTCGCAGATGAGGAATGGGGGGTGGTGCAAAAGAGTTATGGGGATGAGATTTTTAACCTGGCCCACAAGGTACCCCCCCGGTGGACATTTTGCAGTGCTGGAGGAAACAATTGGTGGAATCATGAAAGAGGTTTACCGGCTGCCCAGGAGGAAGGATGTTATTGATCATGGCAGATGCGAACTGAGACAGTCACAGGCTTTTGATATGCTAACAAACCTAGTCGGTGTTAGCACAGAAATCAATGAAGCTAGAGTCCTCCGGATAAGAGAAAACAACCATTTTGAAAAATGTGTATGGTACCGACCAGATGGGAGAAGGCTATTGTTTTGGCCAGCTCTGCTGATAAGGTCTCTCCCTTAATCCCTGAACAAAGCGACTCTTTAGGAGAAGTAATTAAATGACTCACACACGTGTGTTTGATTGTCCCGAGGCGATGCAAAGAACTGGGACCCTGGGTGGTGTTTGTTACGCTAGGTCAGCCTAGTGAGCAACAGTCCTATAGAATGAGTAATTCAGTGACGAAAGTGCTGACAAACACAGAGGTGTGTATTGGGGATGTAATACGGCTGTCTGAAGCCAGCTTGATAGTGAACCCTGAAAAAAATGAGTTCGGCCACACGAAGGTCACTTACCTGGGAATTGTGGTGACACAGGGGCAGCTGGCAGCAATGCAAGCTAAAGTGCGGGCTATCTCTGACATCCCAACCCCAACAGACAAGAGGGCCCTCAGAAGGCTCTTGGAGATGGTGGGGTACTGTAGGAAGTTTTGCAATAACTCTGCGGTTACTACCCCTCCACCTCCTACTAAGCGCTTGTGAGAGAAAACTAAGTCGGAATGGGACGACCCTTGTTATTGTGGTCCGGGACGAAACCCAATGAGAGGTTACATTGATCGCAATTCATCACTGTTTTTGGCCACTATGCAGTTTGCTAAGTTGGAGCCTGGTCTAAGGGATTATTAATAACACATATAGAAGGAACAGAAAATGTGATGGCTGACTGTCTGTCAGGTGTTGACAACTTCAAATTTGCTGTATTAGCCAAATAGCTGATAAAGATGTGTATTTGTGTGTATCAAATAATGTATTCATGTTTGTAATTTTTACCCCGGTAAAAACCCTTAAAGGTGGGAGGTGTGACGAGAATACACATAGATTAAGATGTTAGCTGGCCTGTGCTGGCACCAGTGGGATCAGCAGTTGGTCTGCCACCTGTCTTCAGGAGAAAGAGAGATAAGGAAAACAATGGAGCACCATTTGGAGATGTTAATGAAGGGACGGGAGAGGTTAATGGAAGGAGAGCTGTCAAGATCGGCTCCCCCTTTGAACCCTGAACTGTTTGAAGTGATGGACAGGCGATACCCTAGCAGGGGGATAAAAAGGGACAGGTTCGCTAAGGCAAGACACACATGACATCCTGAGGTAACGAGACCCTGGAAGCGGTGCATCTCCCACAAGTCAGTGGGAAGTTTTGGAAGTCTGATCGCGGAACCAACCCATAGACACACAGGGTGGAAAGGCACGATCAGTGGGAACCTGGTGTGTGTCCGCCCTTGCCTGGGTGCCAGGTTCACCGCAGAGAAACGATCGTATCTGGAAACCGAGGGGTCACGGTCGGTGACCTCAGAAGACATCACAAAGGGCTCACCCGAAAGCTGACTGCGAAGAATATCGAAGGTTTGTGTGGAAGCCATTTGAATCTTCATTCGTTTTGCTCTCTCTCTCCTTCCCCCCACTGTCTGCGAACTGAACTGAACTAAATTGAACTGAACTTTGCGTCACCTTGAAGCTGGTCGTTTACCCCTTGACAACGATAGAGCTTGATTGATCCTATTATCCTAATTCTGTGTACATGTGTGCTTATCATTGCTGAACTGTTGCATTTATTATCCTTTTGATTAGAGTACTGTATTGCTTGTTTCTTTAATAAAACTTTCTTAGTTCTAGTAATCCAGACTCCAACTGAGTGATCCAATTCTGCTGGTTTGGCAACCCAGTTACGGGGTACATAACAGATCATATCAAGAGTCCAGCAGCAGTATGTTCCTGGTAGGGTGAAGGATAGACAGACCAAGTTCATGAAACCATGAGTGAAAAGTGATATCAAGGCTCTGGTCTCTGCTTTTAGGCAGCTGGATGAAAGAAAACCATTGACTCCGCCTTCCACCTGTGGACATGTAAGACACAGTGTCTTTCTGTCTGCCTTTAATTTCTCTCTTTCCCGACTTAAACTTTGAAATTTTAACTTTGTTCAGTGGGATCTTTCAAAGTGATAATTATAGTTATGAGAAGTACTAAAAGGAATCCCGGTACAGGTAATGGTAAATCTAAAAAAACTGACGAAGCTCCTGAACAGCCAGCCTGGGTTAATAGATTGGAGACTCAAATGAGCTCTATCGTCGCTGAACTTCCTCAACTAATAGAAAGTCTTCACCCTTTGGAGGAAAAAGTTGATTCTTTGAGCTTGGATCTTAAAGAAGTAACTCGCAATGCGGCTGATATTTCTTCTCATCTGGAAAGGGCTCAACAGCGAATTGCTGATTTGGAAGCTTCTTCTCGTCGGAACAATATTCGAATTGTCGGATTGAAAGAGAAATCAGAATCTGCCAACATACTGGACTATTTCGCTAAAATGTTTCAATCTCTATTTCCTGAGGCATTTTCACAATTGCACGACATTGAAATAGCTCATCGGGTTGGAATTTCGAGACAAGATAAAAAACAGACACGTTACCGTGCGTTTTCTTCGTATTCAAGACTAAGGTCGTATTATTAAACTGGCAAGAAGACAAAGACTGTTTAATTTTCAAGGCTCTGAGATTCGTTTCTTTCAAGGTTTTCCACGTGAAATTGTTCAGAAACGTTCTGGATTCGCAGCTGCAATGCAAATGGCCTTTCAAAAACAGTTGCATCCCTTCCTTCTGTATCCGGCTAAATTAAGGCTTTTCGCTAAAGTCTCTGGGGTTCGTATCTTTGACGATCCAGCCGATTCATTGGGTTTTATTAATTCTCTCCCGGATGAGTCTGAAGCCTGAAGTTTAAAAGACTTACAATTATTCGATCGTTTCATGATATAAGGAATGATGAGATTGGAAGAATTGAGAAGTACAGAAAGTCCTGGTATTAAAAAGTACCTTTATCTTTGAAATAGACTGGTTTGGACAGTTTTAATTTTAGAAGATATCTTATGGGATCTGTTGGAAGACTGTAGAAATTTTAAACCATTTAGAATTTCTTTCTGTTTGCTATATCTATTTTTTTTACTTTGTATGTTTTTGTTACTAACTTTAAATTCACTATTCGGGGTTTTTTTACGTTTTATAGATAGATGTAATAAGTTAAAGATGGCGATGTCTTCTCTTCTGTGCAAATATTTTAAGAATTTGTTTTGGAAGTGTTTTTTCTTATCTAATGTTATGAAGGTTACTTTCTAAATTGAAGGTCGTTTTTGTTAACTGTTTTTTCTAATTTAGTTGTAATGGGTTGTATATCGACTGTAATGAGTTGGATACTCGGGAGAGGGGAACAGATTACCTTTTTTCATCTGTACCTTTTATTAGGGCCAGATGGTCTGCATCCCAGAGTGCTTAAGGAAGTGGCCCAAGAAATAGTGGATGCATTAGTGATAATTTTTCAAAACTCGTTAGATTCTGGACTAGTTCCTGAGGATTGGAGGGTGGCTAATGTAACCCCACTTTTTAAAAAAGGAGGGAGAGAGAAACCGGGGAATTATAGGCCGGTTAGCCTAACGTCGGTGGTGGGGAAACTGCTGGAGTCAGTTATCAAGGATGTGATAACAGCACATTTGGAAAGCGGTGAAATGATCGGACAAAGTCAGCATGGATTTGTGAAAGGAAAATCATGTCTGACGAATCTCATAGAATTTTTTGAGGATGTAACTAGTAGAGTGGATAGGGGAGAACCAGTGGATGTGGTATATTTGGATTTTCAAAAGGCTTTTGACAAGGTCCCACATAGGAGATTAGTGTGCAAACTTAAAGCACACGGTATTGGGGGTAAGGTATTGGTGTGGGTGGAGAATTGGTTAGCAGACAGGAAGCAAAGAGTGGGAATAAACGGGACCTTTTCAGAATGGCAGGCGGTGACTAGTGGGGTACCGCAAGGCTCAGTGCTGGGACCCCAGTTGTTTACAATATATATTAATGACTTGGATGAGGGAATTAAATGCAGCATCTCCAAGTTTGCGGATGACACGAAGCTGGGTGGCAGTGTTAGCAGTGAGGAGGATGCTAAGAGGATGCAGGGTGACTTGGATAGGTTGGGTGAGTGGGCAAACTCATGGCAGATGCAATTTAATGTGGATAAATGTGAAGTTATCCACTTTGGTGGCAAAAATAGGAAAACAGATTATTATCTGAATGGTGGCCGATTAGGAAAAGGGGAGGTGCAACGAGACCTGGGTGTCATTATACACCAGTCATTGAAAGTGGGCATGCAGGTACAGCAGGCGGTGAAAAAGGCGAACGGTATGCTGGCATTTATAGCGAGAGGATTCGAGTACAGGAGCAGGGAGGTACTACTGCAGTTGTACAAGGCCTTGGTGAGACCACACCTGGAGTATTGTGTGCAGTTTTGGTCCCCTAATCTGAGGAAAGACATCTTTGCCATAGAGGGAGTACAAAGAAGGTTCACCAGATTGATTCCTGGGATGGCAAGTCTTTCATATGAAGAAAGACTGGATGAACTGGGCTTGTACTCGTTGGAATTTAGAAGATTGAGGGGGGATCTGATTGAAACGTATAAGATCCTAAAGGGATTGGACAGGCTAGATGCAGGAAGATTGTTCCCGATGTTGGGGAGGTCTAGAACGAGGGGTCACAGTTTGAGGATAGAGGGGAAGCCTTTTAGGACCGAGGTTAGGAAAAACTTCTTCACACAGAGAGTGGTGAATCTGTGGAATTCTCTGCCACAGCAAACTGTTGAGGCCAGTTCATTAGCTATGTTTAAAAGGAAGTTAGATATGGCCCTTGTGGCTACAGGGGTCAGGGGGTATGGAGGGAAGGCTGGGTTCTGAGTTGGATGATCAGCCATGATCATAATAAATGGCGGTGCAGGCTCGAAGGGCCGAATGGCCTACTCCTGCACCTATTTTCTATGTTTCTATGTTTCTATTAGGCAGGTGAAGTTCAGAATTGCTTTTTATACATTCCTTGGGCACATGGCCAAGTGGTTAAGGTATTGAACTAGCAACCTGAAGGTCGTGAGTTCAAGCCCCAGCGGAGGCAACATGTTGTGTCATTGAGCAAGGCACTTAATCACACATTGCTCTGCGACGACACTGGTGCCAAGCTATATGGGTCCTAATGCCCTTCCCTTGGACAACATTTGGTGTCGTGGAGAGTGAAGATTAGGCGCAGATCCATGGTCTCGCAAGACTAATGGATGCCTTTACTTACATTCCTTGGGGCTTGCATCTATTGATATCGACTTATTTCCGGGCTTTGTAGGTTGGGTGTTTTTTTTCTTTTTTTATTTCTATTTTTTAGAACTCCCCACCAGTCAACACTTTTCTTTTCAATTGCAAGAGTGACGGATCGATCCGCCTGATCGATCCTCCAAAACCTGGAGGCACAACAATGCTCATTCAGTGTCCAGAACATGTGTCTGAGGTCTATCATCTGACCTCCTATTTTATCTTCCAGTGCTGAGCATCAACTGTCATTCAAATAACTTCTCCTTTCGCTCTCTGTGAAGAAATGCACAAGCAGGCGAACTGTCCTTGAGAAGTATCAACAACCTGTCTTCGGTCTCCATAGCAACTTTCAAGCTGCTCGGTGCCATCTCCACTTCAGCAGAAATCCGACAGTTAACCAGTTCTTTCTCGTTCCTTAAAGTGACAGTCCAACAGTTAGTCTTCGTCTCTCTCTCTCTCTCTCTCTCTCTCTCTCTCTTTCAAAACAAAATGTTGGTGGTAAGTAACTCTCTCTCTTTTCAAAAGCACAGTTAATAGGTGTAGTTCAGGACCCCGTCACAATATATAATGACATTTCATTTAGAATTGTGAATTCTTTTACACATTTGGGTATTATTATTCCAAAAAAGTTAAGGATCTTTATAAAGCTAATGTACTTCCTTTATTGGACTCTATGAAACAATTATTTTCTCGGTGGAATCCTCTTACACGTTCTTTAATAGGTCGTATTCATGCCGTGAAAATGGTGATTTTACCTAGATTTTTATATATTTTTCAAAATATACCAATTTTTCTAACCAAAAATTCTTTTGATCAAATTGATTCTACTACTTCATCTTTTATTTGGAATGATAAAAAAACCAAGATTTAACAAGTTTCATTTACAAAAATCCAAAAAAGATGGTGGACTCGTGCTACCTAATTTAAGGTTGTATTATTGGGCTGTTAATATTCGACAACTATGTTTTTGGTTATATCGGCTTGATAAGAGTCAAAAACCAGCTTGGATTGATTTGGAATTTAAGGCTATTAATCAATTTTATTTAACTTCATTATTAGGAGCTCCATTACCTTTACAACTTGCTAAAATTTCCAATTTAAATCTCTAACCTGTTATTAAACAGTCCTTATGGATTTAGTTTCAGTTTCACAACTCTTTTAATTTTAAACAATTTAAATTGTCTAGCCCTGTATTTCGAAATTTGCTATTTAAACCTTCAGTTACCAATCTTATTTTTCTTTTATGGGGAAATAAGGGGATCTGTACTTGGGCAGATTTATTTAGTGATGGTCAATTGATGACTTTTGAAGAGTTCATTAGTAAATATTCACTCTCTCATACACATTTCTTGCAATATTTTCAGGTTAGACATTTTTTACTAAAATATGTTTCTACGTTTCCATATATGCAAAAATCTGATTTGTTGGATAGTATTTTGAGTATGAATCCTTTAGTGAGAGGTTCCATTGGTAGAATTTATAATTTATTTTTACTACAAAAAGATAACCTCTCACTAAAAATTAAACAAGATTGGGAGAGAGAACTTAATATGACTTTTGTTAATGAAGATTGGTTGCGAGTTCTGAAAATGGTTAATTCTTCTTCGATATGTGCCAATCATTGTTTAATTCAATTTAAAATTGTTCAGCATTATTATTTAACAAAAGAGCGGCTATCCAAAATATTTCCTAATATAGATAATTATTGTGTTAGGTGCAAAAATGAAGTAGCTACTTTGTTCTGGTCATGTCCCTCAATGAAATGGGAGACACCAGAGGGTAGTGGTGGATAACTGTGTGTCAGATTGGAGGAGGGTGTGCTTCAGGGATCTGTACTAGGTCCAGTGTTGTTAGTCATATATATTAATGATCTGGATGATGGGGTGGTAAATTGGATTAGTAAGTATGCAGATGATACTAAGATAGGTGGGTGTTGTGGATAATGAAGTAGGTTTTCAAAGCTTGCAGAGAGATTTAGGCCAGTTAGAAGAGTGGGCTGAAAGATGGTAGATGGAGTTTAATGCTGAAAAATGTGAGGTGCTGCATTTTGGTTGGACTAATCAAAATAGGACATACATGGTAAATGGTAGGGTATTGAAGAATGCAGTAGAACAGAGGGATCTGGGAATAATGTTGCATAGTTCCCTGAAGGTGGAATCCCATGTGGATAGGGTGGTGAAGAAAGCTTTTGGTACGCTGGCCTTTATTAATCAGAACATTGAGTATAGGAGTTGGGATGTAATGTTGAAATTGTATAAGGCATTGGTGAGGCTAAATTTGGAGTATTGTGTACAGTTCTGGTCACCGAATTATAGGAAAGATGTCAATAAAATTGAGACAGTACAGAGGAGATTTACTAAAATGTTGCCTGGGTTTCATCTCCTAAGTTACAGAGAAAGGTTGAACAAGTTAGGTCTTTATTCTTTGGAGCATAGAAGGTTGAGGGGGGTCTTGATAGAGGTATTTAACATTATGAGGGGGATAGATAGGATGAGGTTATGCGGTTGACGTGGATAGGCTTTTTCCATTGAGAGTGGGGGAGATTCAAACACGAGGTATGAGTTGAGAGTTAAAGGGCAGAAGTTTAGAGGTAGCTTCTTTACTCAGAGTGGTAGCTGTATGGAACGAGCTTCCAGCAGAAGTGGTTGAGGCAGGTTCAATGTTGTCATTTAAAGTTAAATTGGATAAATATATAACAGGAAAGGAATGGAGGGTTATGGGCTGAGTGCAGGTCGGTGGGAGTAGGTGGAAGTAAGAGTTCAGCATGGACTAGAAGGGCTGAGATGGCCTGTTTCTGTGCTGTAATTGCTATATGGTTATATATGGAAATCTTTTTGGAAATCTTTATTTTCTACAATCTCTACAGCTTTGAAAATTAATTTACAACCTAATACATTGACTGTTCTATTTGGAACAGTTCCGCATCATATTCAGGGTATTTCATTTTCAAACGAACATGTAATTGCATTCGTTACATTGTTGACAAGAGGGGCTATTTTATTGAAGTGGAAAGATAGCTCTGCTCCTACACTAATTCAGTGGTTTCCCAAGTAATGTTATATCTTAGTCTGGAAAAAATTAGAAGTAGAACTTTTGATCCTCGATTCGATTTTGAGAGAAGTTGGGGCTCTTTTGCCAAATATTATCATTTAATTTGAATTAATTTATATGGTTTCCTTCCAATTTTATGTTACATAAATGTGATTTGGCAGTTGTTGTTTTCTTTTTCTTCTTTTATATTTGCTGAACTTCTGTATTTTATAGTTGTAGAAGATTATATAATTTGCTGAACTTCTGTATTTTATAGTTGTAGAAGATTATATATCAATAAAAAGATTTTAAAAATGAAAATGAAAATGAAAGCCGTTTAAGAGCAGGCTTCACACACAAAATGCTGGAGCAACTCAGCAGGCTAGGCAGTATATAAGGAAAAGAGAACGGTCGACATTACAGGCAAAGACCCTTCATCAGGACTGGACAATCGACTGTAAACATGGAAACATAGAAAACATACAGCACAATACAGGCCCTTTGATCCACAAAGCTGTGCCGAACATGTCCCTACCTTAGAGCTACCTAGGCTTTACCCATAGCCCTCTATTTTTCTAAGTTCCATGTAGCCATCCAGGAGTCTCTTAAAAGACCCTATCATTTCCGCCACCACCACCGTCGCTGGCAGCCCATTCCATGCACTCACCACTCTCTGCATAAAAAAAAGTACCCCTGACATCTCCTCTGTACCTAATTCCAAGCACCTTAAAACTATGCCCTCTCATGCTAGCCATTTCAGCCCTGGGGAAAAGCCTTTGACTATCCATATGATCAATGCCTATCATTGTCTTGTTCACCTTTATCAAGTCAGCTCTCATCCTCCGTCGCTCCAAGGAGAAAAGGTCGAGTTCAATCAACCTATACTCATAAGGTATGTTCCCTAATCTAGGCAACATCCTTGTAAATCTTCTCCGCACCCTTTCTAGAGTTTCCACATCCTTCCGTAGTGAGGTGACCAGAGCTGAGCATAGTACTCCAAATGGGGTCTGACTAGTGTCCCATATAGCTGCAACATTACCTCTTGGCTCCTAAATTCAATTCCATGATTGATGAAGGCCAGTGCACCATATGCCTTCTTAACCACATGATCAACCTGCGCAGCAGCTTTGAGTGTCCTATGGACTCGGACCCCAAGATCCCTCTGATCCTCCACACTGCCAAGAGTCTTACCATTAATACTATATTCTGCCGTCATATTTGGCCTACCAGAATGAACCACCTCACACTTATCTGGGTTGATCTCCATCTGCCACTTCTCAGCCCAGTTTTGCATCCTATCAATGTCCTGCTGTAACCTCCGACAGCCCTCCACACTATCCACAACACCTCCAACCTTTGTGTCACCAGCAATTTTACTAACCTATCCCTCCACTTCCTCATCCAGGTCATTTATAAAAATCACAAAGAGTAGGGGTCCCAGAACAGATCCCTGAGACACACCACTGGTCACCAACCTCCATGCAGAATATGACACGTCTATAACCTTTCTTTGCCTTCTGTGGGCAAGCCAATTCTGCATCCACAAAGCAATGTCCCCTTGGATGCCATGCCTCCTTACTTTCTCAATAAGTCTTGCATGGGATACCTTATCAAATGCCTTTCTGAAATCCATATACACTACATCTACTGCTCTACCTTCATCAATGTGTTCAGTCACATCTTCAAACAATTCAATCAGGCTCGTAAGACACAACAAAGCCATGAAATTAGGAGATCCAGAAGGGGCCATGAGAAGATCTTGGTGGACAGGATTAAGGAAAACCCCATGGCATTCTACAAGTGTGTGAAGAGCAAGAGGATAAGACGTGAGAGAATAGGACCGCTCAAGTGTGACAACGGAAAATTGTGTATGGAACCAGAGGAGATAGCAGAGGTATTTAATGACTACTTTGCTTCAGTATTCACTACGGAAAAGGATCTTGGTGATTGTAGGGAAGACTTACAGTAGAGTGAAAAGTTTGAGCATACAGATGTTAAGAAAGAGAATGTGCTGGAGCTTTTGGAAAATATCAAGTTGGATAAGTCACCAGGACCGGATGAGATGTACCCCAGGCTACTGTGGGAGGCAAGTGAGAAGATTGCTAAGCCTCTGACAATGATCTTTGCATCATCAATGGGGACAGGAGAGGTTCAGGAGGATTAGAGGGTTGCAGATGTTGTTTGCTTATTCAAGAAAGGGAGTATAGACAGCCCAGGAAATTATTGACCAGTGAGTCTTACTTCAGTGCTTGGTAAGTTGATGGAAAAGATCCTGAGAGGCAGGATTTATGAACATTTGGAGAAGCATAATATGATTAGGAATAGTCTGCATGGCTTTGTCAAAGGCAGTTCGTGCCTTACGGGCCTGATTGAAGTTTTTGAGGATGTTACTGAACACATTGATGAAAGAAGAGCAGTAGATGTAGTGTATATGGATTTCAGCAAGGCATTTGATAAAGTACCCCATGCAAGGCTTATTGAGAAAGTAAGGAGGCATGGGATCCAAGGAGACATTGCTTTGTGGATCCAGAATTGGCTTGTCACAGAAGGCAAAGATTATTCTGCATGGAGGTTGGTGACCAGTGGTGTGCCTCAGGGATCTGTTCTATAACCTCTACTCTTCGTGATTTTTATGAATGACCTAGTTGAGGAAGTGGAGGGATGGGTTAGTAAGTTTGCTGATGACACAAAGGTTGGGGGTGTTGTGAATAGTGTGGAAGCCTGTCAGAGGTTACTGAGAGGTTACAAAACTGAGCTGAGAAGTGGCAGATGGAGTTCAACCCAGCTAAATGTGAGGTGGTTCATTCTGGTAGGTCAAATATGATGTTAGAATATAGTATTAATGGTAAGACTCTTGGCAGAGTGAAGGATCAGAGGGACCTTCGGGTCCGAGTTCATAGGACACTCAAAGCTGCTGCACAGGTTGACTCTGTGGTTAAGAAAGCATACAGTGCATTGGCCTTCATAAATCATGGGATTGAGTCTAGGAACCGAGAGGAAATGTTGCAGCTGTATAGGACCCTGGTCAGACCCCACTTGGAGTACTGTGCTCAGTTCTGGTCACCCACTACAGGAAGAATGTGGAAACCATAGAAAGGATGCAGAGCAGATTTACAAGGATGTTGCCTGGATTGGGGAGCATGCCTTATGAGAATAGGTTGAGTGAACCTGGCCTTTTCTCCTTGTGGATAAATGTGAAGTTATTTACTTTGGTGGCAAAAATAGGAAAACAGATTATTATCTGAATGGTGGCCGATTAGGAAAAGGGGAGGTGCAATGAGACCTGGGTGTCATTATACACCAGTCATTGAAAGTGGGCATGCAGGTACAGCAGGCGGTGAAAAAGGCGAATGGTATGCTGGCATTTATAGCAAGAGGATTCCAGTACAGGAGCAGGAAGGTACTACTGCAGTTATACAAGGCCTTGGTGAGACCACACCTGGAGTATTGTGTGCAATTTTGGTCCCCCAATCTGAGGAAAGACATCCTTGCCATAGAGAGAGTACAAAGAAGGTTCACCAGATTGATTCCTGGGATGGCAGGACTTTCATATGAAGAAAGACTGGATGAACTAGGCTTTACGCAGAGAGTGGTGAGTGCGTGGAATCAGCTGCCGACAACGGTGGTGGAGGCGGATATGATAGGGTGTTTTTAGAAACTCTTAGATAGTACATGGAGCTTAGAAAAATAGAGGACTATGTGTAACCCGAGATAATTTCTAAAGTATGTATGTGTTCAGCACAGCATTGTGGGCCCAAAGACCTGCATTGTGGTGCAGGTTTTCTTTGTTTCTATGTTAATTACAGCCTCTCGTCTTGTAGGCATATCTATATATTGTGTCAGGAAACCTTCCCGAACACATCTAATAAACTCCATCTCATCTTAACCCCTTGCTCTAGGGAAATGCCAAGCAATATTTGGGAAATTAAAATCTCTTATCACGGCAAGCCTGTTATTATTACACCTTTCCAGAATCTGTCTCCCTATCTGCTCCTCAATGTCCCGATTTCTATTGGATGGTCTGTAAAAAAAAATACCCAGTAGAGTTATTTACCCCTTCCTGTTCCTAACTTCCACCCACAGAGACTCAGTAGACAATCCCTCCATAACTTCCACCTTTTCTGCAGCCGTGACCCTATCTCTGATCAACTATGCCTCGCCCCCACCTCTTTTGTCCCTCCCTGTCCTTTCTGAAACGTCTAAAGCCTGGCACTCTACGTAACCATTCCTGCCCCTGAGCCATCTGAGTCTCTGTAATGGCCACAACCTGGCTCCAAGTACTGATCCACACTCTAAGCTCATCTGCTTTATTCATGATGCGTCTTGCATTAAAATAGACACACTGTTCTTACTATCTTCCAGGATTGCCTTGGTACCATGGATACAAAGTACTTATTTAGTAGTTTGGCTGTATCTTCTGAATCCAAGAATAAATAATTGGGTTGAGTTGTTCTACTTTATCCTTAAATATTCATGGCCTGTCTGTAATTATCTTCTTATTTTTAATGTAAGTATAATATGCCTTGGGATTTTCTTTGTTCAATGTTACCCTGACAGCCTTGAGAAACAGACAAAATATTCTGGAGGAACTCAGCAGTTCAGGCAGTATCTATGGAGGGGAATCAGCAATCAACATTTTTGGGTTGAAACTCTTCATCAGGACTGCAAGGAAAGGTAGAAAGAGCCAGAATAATGTGTTGGAAGGAAGAAGTATAATCTGACAGGTGATAGGTAACATCCCATGAAGGGGAAGGAGCGTGAGTGTTATAAGGAGATGAAGTAAGAAGCTGGAAGCGAGAATAGGTGGGAGAATTGAAGGGCTGAAGAAGGAGTCGGAAGCTTAATAATCTAAATCTCCTGGTCCTGATGGAATGCACCATTGGGTTCTGAAGGAAGTAGTGGAGGTATTAACAATGATCTTTCAAGAATCGATAGATTCTGGCATTGTACCGAATGACTGGAAAATTGCGAATGTTACTCCACTATTTAAGAAGGGTGAGAGGCAGCAGAAAGGAAACTATAGACCTGTTAGCCTGATATCAGTGGTTTGGAAGTTGTTGAATCAATTGTTAGGGATGAGATTATGGCATACCTGGAGACACATGACAAGATAGGCCAAAGCCAGAATGGTTTCCTGAAAGGAAAATCCTGCCTGACAAACCTACTGCAATTCTTTAAGGAAGTTACAAGCAGAATAGACAAAGGAGATATGGTAGACGTAGTGTACTTGGATTTTCAGGAGGCCTTTGACAAGGTGCTGCACATGAGGCTGCTTAGCAAGATAAGAGCCCATGGAATTACAAGGAAGTTACTAATGTGGGTGGAGCATTGGCTGGTCGGCAGAAAACAAAGAGTGGGAATAAAAGGATCCTATTCTGGCTGGCTGCCGGTTACCAGTGGAGTTCCACAGGGGTTGGTGTTGGGACCACTGATTTTTCCGATGTATGTCAATGATTTGGACTATGGAATTAATGGATTTGTGGCTAAATTTGCCAATGATACAAAGATAGGTGGAGGAGCAGGTAGTGTTGAAGAAACAGAGACCCTGCAGAGAGACTTAGATAGTTCAGGGGAATGGGCAAAGAAGTGGCAAATGAAATACAATGTTGGAAAGTGTATGGTCATGCACTTTGGTGGAAGAAATAAATAGGTAGACTATTATGTAGATGGGGAGAGAATTCAAAATGCAGAGATGCAAAGGGACTTGGGAGTCCTTGTGCAGGATGCTCCAAAAGGTTAACATAGAAACACAGAAACATAGAAAATAGGTGCAGGAGTAGGCCATTCGGCCCTTCGAGCCTGCACCGCCATTTATTATGATCATGGCTGATCATCCAACTCAGAACCCTGCACCAGCCTTCCCTCCATACCCTCTGATCCCCCTAGCCACAAGGGCCATATCTAACTCCCTCTTAAATATAGCCAATGAACTGGCCTCAACTGTTTCCTGTGGCAGAGAATTCCACAGATTCACCACTCTCTGTGTGAAGAAATCTTTCCTAATCTCAGTCCTAAAAGGCTTTGCCTTTATCCTCAAACCGTGACCCCTCGTTCTGGACTTCCTCAACATCGGGAACAATCTTCCTGCATCCAGCCTGTCCAATCCCTTTAGGATTTTATACGTTTCAATCAGATCCCCCCTCAATCTTCTAAATTCTAATGAGTACAAGCCTAGTTCATCCAGTCTTTCTTCAAATGAAAGTCCTGCCATCCCAGGAATCAATCTGGTGAACCTTCTTTGTACTCTCTCTATGGCAAGGATGTCTTTCCTCAGATCAGGGGACCAAAACTGCACACAATACTCCAGGTGTGGTCTCACCAAGGCCTTGTACAACTGCAGTAGTACCTCCCTGCTCCTGTACTGGAATCCTCTTGCTATAAATGCCAGCATACCATTCGCCTTTTTCACCGCCTGCTGTACCTGCATGCCCACTTTCAATGACTGGTGTATAATGACACCCAGGTCTCATTGCACCTCCCCTTTTCCTAATCGGCCACCATTCAGATAATAATCTGTTTTCCTATTTTTGCCACCAAAGTAAATAACTTCACATTTATCCACATTAAATTGCATCTGCCATGAATTTGCCCACTCACCCAACCTATCCAAGTCACCCTGCATCCTCTTAGCATCCTCCTCACAGCTAACACTGCCCCCCAGCTTTGTGTCATCCGCAATCTTGGAGATGCTGCATTTAATTCCCTCATCCAAGTCATTAATATATATTGTAAACAACGGGGGTCTCAGCACTGAGCCTTGCGGTACCCCACTAGTCACTGCCTGCCATTCTGAAAAGGTCCCGTTTATTCCCACTCTTTGCTTCCTGTCTGCTAACCAATTCTCTATCTACATCAATACCTTACCCCCAATACCGTGTGCTTTAAGTTTGCACACTAATCTCCTGTGTGGGACCTTGTCAAAACCCTTTTGAAAATCCAAATATACCACATCCACTGGTTCTCCCCTATCCACTCTACTAGTTACATCCTCAAAAAATTCTATGAGATTCGTCAGACATGATTTTCCTTTCACAAATCCATGCTGACTTTGTCCGATGATTTCACCGCAACCTCCAGGTTGAGTCAGTGGTGCAGAAGGCGAATGCAATATTGGCATTCATTTCTAGAGGTATAGAATATAAGAGCAGGGGTGTGATGTTGAGGCTCTATAAGGCACTTGTGAGACCACACTTGGAGTATTGTATGCAGTTTTGTGCTCCTTATTTTAGAAAGGATATACTGACATTGGAGAGGGTTCAGAGAAGATTCACGAGAATGATTCCAGGAATGAAAGTGTTACCGTATGAGGAATGTCTGGGAGATCTTGGGCTGTGTTCCCTGGAGTTCGAGAGAATGAGGAGGGATCTTATAGAAACATTCCAAATGTTAATAGGCCTGAACAGATCAGATATGGCAAAGTTATTTCCCATGGTAGGGGATTCTAGGACAAGAGGGCATGACTTTAGGATTGAACAACGTCCGTTTAGAACTGAGATGCGGAGAAATTATTTTAGTCAGAGGGTGGTAAATCTGTGGAATTTGTTGCCACGAGTGGCTGTGGAGGCCAAGTTGTTGGATTTATTTAAGACTGAGTTAGATAGCCTCTTGATTAACCAGGGGGCATCAAAGGGTATGGACTGAAGGCAAGGGAGTGGGAATGACTGGAAGAATTGAATGGCGGAGCAGACTCGATGGGCCAAATGGCCTACTTCTGCTCCTATATCTTATGGTCTTATGATAGGAGAGGACAATGGACCATGGAATAAGGGGAAGGAGGAGAAGCACCAGAGGGTGGTGATGGGCAGGTAAGGGAGAGAAAGTGGTGACAGGGGAACCAGAATAGCGAACAGAAAATAGCAGAAGGATGAGGTGGAGAAATTAATGTAATTTAGAGAAAATGATGATCATGCCACCTGCTTAGAGACTACTCAGACAGAATGTGGGATGTTGCTTCTCCATACCATTATGACATCATTGTGACAGTCGAGGAGGTCATGAATCAACCTGTCGGAATGGGAGTCATATTGAAGTGGGTGACCATTTTGTGGCTGATGGTGCTTGACAAAACTGTCCTTCAATCTATGTTGATGTAGAGGATGTTGCACTGGGAGTACCAGATACAGTAGATGACCACAAATTATGGCAGGATAGATGTGTGGATTTCACAGTCTCATCAATAATCAACTTCCCCTTAAGTGTCAGATCTTTGATCTCTGCAGGGCTTGCCTCTAAGTCCTTGACAGATGGGACTTAGCCTTCATTTATCATGTAGTAGTTCTCCACATTCTCCCTTCTATTAGGTACTCTCATATATAATATTGTCCTGACATGACACAGCTTCTCTTATAGCCACTGTATACTATCTAGTTATTCATAATTACCTTAAAATTTATAATGTGATCATTATTCCCAAAATGTTCACCAATTGAACAATTGCCCTCACATCCCATGTGATGAAGGTGCTGGAGAGGATAGTCCTAACTTAACTTGGACCACAGATGAGATCTTCATTGGACCCTCTACAGTTTGCCTTCCAAAATCATGAGGGAGTGGATGATACCATCATCTACCTGTTCCAGAGTGTTCACTCCCACCTGGATGATGCTGGTGGCATTGTGAGAATCACATTTTTTCATTTCTCTGGTGCCTTCAATACAATCCAACAACTTCTTCTGAGCGAGAAGCTGCAAAGGATGAGCACTATTTGTCTATGCTGCATTACTGACTAATACAAATCCTGCATTACTGACTACCTGACAGATAGACGCCAGCTTGAAATGGCTGGGTAGTTTTCTGTCTGAGATGGTGGTGAGTGGCACCAGAGCACCACAAGGGACTGCCTTGTCTCCGTATCTGTTCACTCTGTACACACAGACCTTTAGTACTAATGTAAGTTCTCTGATGACTCTGCGGTGGTTGGGTGTATCAGGGATGGACAGGAGGCGGAGTACAGAGGACTGGTGGAAAAGTTTGTGGAGTGGTGCAAGAGGATTCATCAACTCCTGAATGTGGCCAAAACCAGGGAGATGGTGATTGATTTTAGCAGGAAAAGGACTGTGATGAGTCCTGTGTAAATTCTGGGAGAAGTTGCAGTGGTTGAGGAGTACAAATACTTGGGTGTTTATCTCACCAACAAACTTGACTGGAAAACCGACACCAAGGCTGTTTAGTAGAAGGGAATGAGCAGACTCTATTTTCTAAGGAAGCTAAGATCCTTCAATGTGTGCAGCAGGATGTTGGAGATCTTTTACCAGTCTGTTGTAGTGAGTGCAGTCTTCTTTGTGGCTTTATGTTGGGGGAGCAGCATCGGTGCTGGTGATGCAAAAAGACTAAATAAACTCATCAAAAAGGCTGGATCCGTCCTTGGCTACAACCCAGACTCTTTTGAGTTAGTGGTGGAGAGGAGGTTACTAAATAAACTGTTATCCATTATGGACAATCAGGCATATCCTCTCCCTGACCTACTGAATAGGTAGCGGAGCACCTTCCAAACAGACTCATTCAGCTCGGCTGTCACAAGGATCATTACAGAAAATCTTCCCTACCAAATGCAATAAGCATATACAACAGTTCATCTCTGTGTGACAGAAGATCACACATCATAGTGCAATAGTCTCTGTTTTATTATTTCTTACATTATTATTGCACATTGATAAATTATTAATTGTGTATATTATTATTCTGTACTTTATTATTAATTAAGTCTGCACACTGCTAAGTGTGTTTTTAAATGTTGCTGCTGTAACAAAAGGATTTCCCACTTGTACTTATTATTATTATTATTTTCCAAGCCAAAGTCCATTATATTCCCTCCTCTAGTGGGACGATCTGTATACTATTTCAAGGAACACTCCATATTTGCTGAGACAATTCTGCCCTATACTAGACTCTTGCACAAAGGAAATTGCAGTTAATATTGGGGAAGTTAAAGTCACCCAGTATGATATCCAAGTTGCTTTTACATCTTTCTATAATCTGCCAAAATATACACTCAATTCAATTTTCTGAGGCATCGGTGGAACACAGTGTGATCGTCTGCCACTACCGCCCATCTAATTCAAGGTTTTATGTGTTGTGCATTCAGAGATGCTCTTTTGCAACATGGTTATAATGCATGTTGTTTTTGAGACACTGTCACTTTCCTGACAACTTGAACCAATCTGGCCATTTTCCTCTGACCTCTCTCATTAACAAGACATTTTCTTTTTTTTTAAATTTTATTTTTATTTGGATAAGGAATTCACAAGTATCATGTACTTTTTCCACACTTATAACCTTTTCCATTTTTTATATGTATAAAACTATAATTATTTATACATTCTTAAGTACACATTGAGATGATATAAAAGGAAATTAGACACTTAAATAGATGATTATGTACGGTGGTAATTCTAATCTATTAGGCTAAGTAATGGTATTAGTTGTTAAGAAACATAGTAACGATAGTTTCCATAAATCTCTTCTGGACCATTTCTTCTGGTCCAAAATGTTGTATGTAACCCTATGTAACAACCATTGTAGGTATTTATATCCTAACTTGTTCGTGCTTGCTCCTACCCCCAGACATAATTATCCAATCCCTATGTACTTATTTACTTAATTTTGTCATTTTTTATCCCTTTCCCAAATCTTTTCCTTTACCTGTATTAATTCTCTATTTTCCAAAAGAAAAGAAAAACAGTAAACATTTAGACTAGGGGCGCTTACGTTAATAATATTACTGTGTTGATGAGATGAGCAGTATAAATCATTAGGAGAGTCATCTAAAGTCTGCTCGCATTGGGGTTATATATTCAATCCATTTATTCCCGATTCGATAAAATTTTTCTTTTTGAATTCTCAGGGAGTAAGTCAACTTTTCCATTTTAAATATTTCCAAGACAATTTCGTGCAAATCTTCTAATGTAGGTGGTATTGGATTTAGCCACTTTCTAGTGATTGATTTCTCACTTGCCGCTAAGAGGGCCTGCAGCAACTTTATATCTTCCTTCTGTTCAAGAAACAATACATGCCCCAAATACAGCATCTCAAAGTTCAGAGGTATCTGGGACCTAAGTACCTTAACTAATGTTCTATGAATACTTTCCCAATATATACTTAATTTAGGGCAATCCCAGAAAATATGAAAATGATTTGCCTCCTTAGAGCCACACCTTCTCCAACACGTCACATTTGTATCTCTATATTTTTCCTGATATGGGGTCTTGAAGTATCTTATAATAGTTTTCCAACAATGTTCTCTCCAAGTCAAAGAATTAGTCGAGGACCACTGAAAGCTGCATATTTTCCCCCAAGCCTCCTCTGAAAGTACCAACCCCGCTTCTTTCTCCCACTTCTCTTTAATATACAATGCGTTTACATTTTTAGCATGTGTTTACATTTATATAATCGAGAAAATGATTTACTAGGTATTGAACTGTAAGCCAAATTCAGGATCTTGAAAAATTCTAATTCTACTGTTGATAGGTCTGTATATCTACAACTCTGGTTAACATAGTTTCGTACTTGAAGGTACCTAAAAAAAGTCATTGTGTTCTAGGCCATGTTTGTCCTGCAGGATTTGGAAACTTTGTAATACTCTTTTATCTATAAATGAGAGGTAGGTTGTAAGACCTTTCTTTATCCATAATTCAAATCTTTTATCTCCTCTGTTGGGAAGGGATTCGGTATCATATGCACACCATCTGAAGAGTTTTAACATGTTATTAATTCCACACGGATTAATCACCTTCTGCCATACCTTTAATGTAAGGTTTATCAAACTGTTTTAAAATTTTTCCAATTGGGCCATCAATCCTTTGTCAGCTATTGAGGCCTGTAGAGGAAAACTGTCAACTAATCCAAATTCTATTTCCTTCCACCTAGCCTTATATTCTCTATTACACCAATATAATAGAGGGGTTATCTGTGAGGCATAAAAATAATTTCTCAGGCAAGGAAGAACCATACCTCTTCCTTCCTTCCCTAACTGTAAGGTGTTATATCGAATTCTAGGTTTCTTTCCTTGCCAAATGAAGCGGGAAATCCATTTGTCCCATTCCTTGAATTGATTATCATCCATCTCCACAGGTAAAGTACGGAAAAGACACAGTAACCGAGGAAGAATATTCATTTTTATAGTATTTATCTTTGAATTTAAACTTAAAAAGGGGATAAGATTCCATCTATGCATATCTGCTTTTATCTCTGAGATTAATGGCCCATAATTTACCTGTGACAGCGTTGGAAGATCCTTCAGCAGGGTTATTCCTAATATTTTAATGATTTAGCTTCCCACTTAAGATCGTATGTATCCTGCAATTTTTTGGATGGTGTATAATTTAGGGACATAACCTGCGTTTTCTTTACATTTATTTTATAATCTGATATTTTCCCGAAGTCATCCAACAGTGTAAACATTCCTATAAATGATTTTTCTGGTTCACTCAGATAGACCAAGACATAATCTGCGAATAACGCCACTTTCTGTTCAATCCCTGCCACCTTGATACCTTTTACGATTTCGCTCTGTCTTATTAGTTGGGCAAACGGTTCAATATATAGCGAAAAAAGGAGAGGAGAAATTGGGCATCCCTGTCTAGTGCCTCTCTCTAAGATGAAAGAGTCAGAGAGGTCCCCATTTATCTTAATTTGGGCTGTAGGGCTGTCATATAGAGTCTGAATTACTTTAATAAATTTTTCTTGAAAGCCGAATCTTCCTAACACTCTGTATAGGAATGCCCAACTAACCGAATCAAAAGCTTTCTCAGTATCTAATCCTACTACCATTGTCTCTGTCTAGTTCTTATTAACCTGTTCTAATATGTGTAGAGTTCTCCTTATGTTGTCCTGTGTTTGTCTTTGTTGAATAAATCCAGTCTGGTCTAAGTGGATTAGGCCAGGTAAAAGCTTTTCCAACCTGCGCACTAATATAGATATAAATAGTTTGTAATCTAAATTAAGAACACTAATTGGCCGATAATTGCCACATTCTAGTTTATCTTTACCCTCTTAACTGAAATAATCGCTTCTCTCCTGGAAGGTGGAGTTTCTCCTCTCTGCAAGATCCAGTTAAAGGTGTTAAATAGTAATGGGGCTAACTGTGACTTCAGGGACTTGTACCACTCTGAGGTAAACCCATCAGAACACGGGGACTTTCCAGCCTTTAACCAAGAGATGGCCACATTCAGTTCTTTGGCAGTTACTGGTTCTAATAAACTTTCATTTTGTAAATCTGTAAATTTAGGTAGATCTAAAGAATTCAATAAACTGTCTATATAGGGCTCACTGGGGGCCCGGGGTTGGGGGTACAGCTCTGGATAATATGTTTCAAAACTCTCTTGAATTTTCCCTATTGTACTCTCCACAAGCTTTGTCTTTGGATTCTTTATTTTATGAATTGTATTGCCTGCTTGTTGTTTTCATAATTTATATGCTAATAATCTAGCTGATTTACCTCCTACTTCATAATTCTTTTGTCTCAGGTAAAGAAAATTTCTTTGAGTTTCCAAGGTATAAATATCGTCAATTTCACTTTGCAATCTCCAAATTTCCTGTTTTAGATTTGAATTATTTTTGTTGCTATCTACAACTTGAAGTTGTTTTAATTTTCCTTGAAGGTCTGCTAATTTTTGTGCATTAATTTTTTTCATGTGAGTGGTTATGGAAATAATTTTCCCTCTCAGTACAGCTTTCAATGTATCCCATAAGATCACTGGTGATGTTTCTCCCGTGTCATTAAGGTCTAGATATTCTTTGATTTCTCCCCTTAATCTCTCCATTACTTTTGGGTTATTGAGTATATGTGAGTTTAGCCGCCATAGTGTTTTCCTCATTTACCTTTCCAGAATTAGAGACATAGAGACTGGGATATGATCCGACAGATCAATTGTTGCAATATTACAGTTTTTTATCCTGAGTCTATCTGTATTAAAGATAAATAAATAGTCTATCCTTGAATAGGCTGAATGAGGGAAAGAGTAATGTGTATAATCTTTACTAGTGGGGTGTAATTCCCTCCACACATCCATAATTCCCAACTCCTCCATCAATAAATTCATTTTCTGAGTCAGAGATTTATTCTGAGTAACTATTCTTGAAGAATCTAATACAGGATTTAATCTAATATTAAAATCCCCTCCACAAATTACTACCCCTTGAGAACTGACCATTAGGTCAAAAATGTGTCTATAAAATGACCATTCACAACCTGGAGGAGCATAAACATTCAGCAGTGTTATTTCTGTACCTTCTATTCTTCCTGTAATTTTTACAAACCGTCCATCTTTGTCTTTAGTCTATGAAATATGTTCATAATTAAGAGAACGTGATATTAAAGTAGCTACCCCTCTTTTGTGACTCAGTTTATATGATGAATAAAATACATGCTTAAAGCCCATTCTTTTAAATTGTCCATGTTCAGATTTGCTCATATGTGTTTCCTGGAGGAAAGCTATTTGAGCCCTCTCTTTTTTCAATTTAGACATAATCTTATTTCTTTTAATTGGATTCAAAACCCCATTAACATTATAGGAAATTACTTTTACCAATTCAGTTTGCATTTTTCTCTAGTAGAAAAAAACTCTCCTTTTCTAACCAAACAGTAAGCAATCCCTTCTCAACAGTAAACCAAGACATATAACCACACCCTAGACATTTTTGAACGTATAACATTTGAAAAATTTTTCCGACTTCCCACAGTGAGGCCTGAGCACCGACCCGCCTCAGTTCAGAGGGATAACCTCTATCTTCACCCTGTGTTAGAGGGCCCTCAGCAGTTTGAATAATCATAGAGAATTTTCTCCTATTTATGTCTCGACCATATTGCTATCACTCAAGTTATTCCATCTAGTTTATTTCTAGATACCAGCTTTCATTTTACCTTTAAGTCCGAATTGCTCTTTTCAGTCATTTCTCTGTATTCTCTGTACATTCGCGTCTGAATATTTGGAGCTTTTCCTTGTAGTTTAACACCTCGCCCCACTAACTGCCACGACTTCTGCCGAATCCTCTCCAGTAGCAATTCTGGTTGGGTGATAACTTTAATAGGTAGTCCCCGGTCCGCCAGGTCCAGCGTTGCCTCCTCCACCATAGCGTAAGTTTTTGTCCCTTCGTCGTAAAAGACTCTCAGCCGAGCTGGATACAGGCTCTGAAATCTGATGTTGTTTTCCTTCAGGACCCTCCGTGTTTCCGCATATTCCTTCCGCCTGGCAAGCATCCCCGGTGCGTAGTCGTGGTCTAAACTGATTTTACAGTTGCTCCACATGAAACCTTTCTTTTGCCATGCCCATTTAAGCACCTCTTCCTTCGTTCTGTAACTGAGAAATCTGACTAAAATTGATCTAGGCTGGGCGCCTGCCGGAGGCTGTGGTGCCAACGCGCGGTGAACCCTTTCGATCTGTAGGTCTTTTGCGGCCGGTATATCAAGGTTCTCTCTAAGCAACTTCTCCACGAAGGGAATCATCAACCCGGGTTTACCTTCAGTTCCTTCGGGAACTCCGTAGATCCTCACATTTTCCCTTCTTGAGCGGCCTTCTTGATCTATTAATTTCCACTGGAGCTGGTCTTGTAGCTTCAGCATTTCTGCTATCACTTCCTCTACGTTTTGTAGCTTCTCTTCAATTCCAACAATCCTCGCTTTGGCTTCATCTATCCGCGAGTTAGTTTTTGCTATTTCTCCTTTAATATCTTCCAGCTGTTTGCTGTTATCTTGTCGGAACTCACGAATCTCTTCGAGATTCAAAGACAGAGTCACCGATTCCTCCTCATTTTCTCCGTCCTGGCTTGCCGTGGGGGAGCTAGGCCCGTCGCCTTGCTGCGTCTCTTTGTGTTTATCAGCCTTCGAAGCGGACTTTTTAATCTTGTTCTTAGACATCATCCTTGCCCCTTTTATTAATATAGTTATGCAATATTAAGTATTTGTCTAAATTCGATTTTGGGGCAGTTTACCTTCTTTTTTGAACGGAGACCTTTTCCTTACGCCGCCATTCCCCTGATGACCTAACAAGACATTTTCACCCATAGAATTGCCTTTCACTGTCTTTTTACACTATTTCAATAAACTCTAGGGCCTGTTGTGCATAAAAATCCTAGGAGATCAGCAGTTTCTGAGATCCTCAAACTACTGTCTATCATCAACAATCATTCCATAGTTAAACTTACTTGGATCACATTTCTTCCCCATTCCGATGTTTTACCTGAACGATGACTGAACCCCTTGACCACGTCTGCATGTTTTTACACATTGAGTTGCTGCCACATGACTGGCTGATTAGTTATTTTAAAGTTCACAGTTCAAAGTAAATTTATTATCCACATACATGTGTCACAATATACAACCCTGAGATTCATTTTCCTGCAGGCATATTCAATAAATTCATAACAGAATAATAAGCATAATAGAATCAATGAAAGAGAGTACCAATTTGGGTGTCCTACCAGTGTGAAAAAGACAACAAACTGTGAAATGCAAAAAGGAAGAAATAAGAATAAAAAATAAATAAGCAATACATATCGAGAACATGAGATTTGTATGAACAAGCAGGTGTATAGGTGCACCTAATGAAGTGGCCACTGCGTTATTGTTCCTGTTTCCCAGTGACTACTGGGAGCACTGTAGTATAACATCATGATAGTGATTGCAATCTAATTTTTGAGATGTAACCATATTAATTCAGTGTATATGCCCTCCAGGAAATCCTCACTCAGTGCAGCAGGCACATTCTCCCCAAGTTGTCCTTAAAACAGTCACACTATCTGCAGTAGTGTCACTTCATCTGACAGTGCTGCACTCTCCAACAAGTAGTTGTTTGTTACAGTGTACATCCCCTTAACAGTGTGCCATCACTTCTAACCCTGTAGTTCTCTCCAACAGTAAGACCCCCACCCCCCCGACAATGTTGCATTCCCTAACAGCATCATTAACAGTGTTGCAGCATCTTCTAAAGCCATCATTGGGGCGGCACAGTAGCATAATGGTTAGCAAAATGCTAACCCAGTAATCTGGGTTCTATTCCCGCTGCTCTCTGTAAGGGGTTTCTCCATGGGTTTCATCCAGCTGCTCGAGTTTCCTTCCACACATACCCGTTGGTAGAAAATTGCCCTGTGATTCAGCTAGGGTTAAATCGGAGGCTGCTGGCAGCTCAGCTTGAAGTGCATTCTCTAACAGATTTTTCTAATAATGGTGCATTGTCCAATAGTATGGCATTTTCCATCAATGTCACATTATCCAGCAGTATGGCATTTTCCAACAATGTTACGTTGTCCAATAGAATGGCATTTTCCAACAATGTCACATTATCCAGTAGTATGGCATTTTCCAACAATGTTACATTCTCTAACAGTATGGCTCCTTCTGACAGTGCGGCGCCCTCTTGGTGCTTTCCACAGCCCTGACTCCATTGAATTATTTGGGTTCAACACACAGGGAAAAACAGGAGGAACAACGTGCTTTGATGTTGAAGATGTGAAGGAGAAACCAAATGGGGAATCTCACAAAGATAAGATAGTGAATAGCAAATTGAGGAGGGAATTCTGGAGAAATGTTTTTGCCCAGAGAAAGGTGACATTTTGGGAAATGGCACACACTTCCCTGGAAGCTGCATGAACACAGTATGAAACTGGCAGGAATAGAGAGACGGATCAGAATCCTGATGTGAACTGAGTTACATAGAAAACCTACAGCACAATACAGGCCATTAGGCCCACAAAGCTGTGCCGAACATATCCTTACCTTAGAAATTACCTAGGGTTACCCATAGCCCTCTATTTTTCTAAGCTCCATGTACCTGTACAGGAGTCTCTTAAAAGTGGAGTCTCCGCCTCCACCACCGTTGCCAGCTGCCCATTCCATGCACTCACCGCTCTGCATAAAAAACTTACCCCTGAGTTCTCCTCTCTACCTACTTCCAAGCACCTTAAAACTGTGCCCTCTCGTGTTAGCCATTTCAGCGCTGGGAAAAAGCTTCTGACTATCCACTTGCTCAATGCCTCTCATTATCTTGTACACCTCTATCAAGTCACCTCTCATCTTCTGTCACTGCAAGAAAAGGCCCAGTTCACTCAACCTATTCTCAAAAGGCATGCTCCCCAATCCAAGCAGCATCCTAGTACACAAGGAATTCTGCAGATGCTGGAAATTCAAGCAACACACATCAAAGTTGCTGGTGAATGCAGCAGGCCAGGCAGCATCTATAGGTAGAGGTACAGTCGACGTTTCAGGCCAAGACCCTTCGTCAGGACTAACTGAAAGCAGAGCGAGTAAGAGATTTGAAAGTGGGAGGGGGAGGGGTAGATCCAAAATGATAGGAGAAGACAGGAGGGGGAGGGATGGAGCCAAGAGCTGGACAGTTGATTGGAAAAAGTGATATGAGAGTATCATGGGACAGGAGGCCCAGGGAGAAAGAAGAGGGGCGGGGGGAACCCAGAGGATGGTCAAGGGGTATAGTCAGAGGGTCAGAGGGAGAAAAAGTAGAGAGAGAAAAAGAATGTGTGTATATAAATAAATAAAGGATGGGGTACGAGGGGGAGGTGGGGCATTCGCGGAAGTTTGAGAAGTTTGGGAATGGGACAAGGAGCTGTCTGCCAGAGAAAGCAGGATCTCCTAGTGGCCACACACCTTAATTCCACGTCCCATTCCCATTCTGATATGTCTATCCACAGCCTCCTCTACTATAAAGATGAAGCCACACTCAGGTTGGAGGAACAACACCTTATATTCCCTCTGGGTAGCCTCCAACCTGATGGCATGAACATTGACTTCTCAAACTTCTGCTAATAACCCACCTCCCCCTCTTACCCCATCCGTTATTTATTTATATACACACATTCTTTTTCTCTCTCTCCTTTTTCTCCCTCTGTCCCTCTCGCTATACCCCTTGCCCATCCTCTGGGCTTTTCCCCCCCTCCCCCTTTTCTTTCTCCCTAGGCCTCCAGTCCCATGATCCTCTCATATCACTTTTGCCAATCAACTGTCCAGCTCTTGGCTCCATCCCTCCCCCTCCTGTCTTGTCCTATCATTTTGGATCTCCCCCTCCCCTCCCACTTTCAAATCTCTTACTAGCTCTTCTTTCAGTTAGTCCTGACAAAGGGTCTCAGCCCGAAACGTCGACTGTACCTCTTCCTGTAGATGCTGCCTGGCCTGCTGCATTCACCAGCAACTTTGATGTGTGTTGCTTGAACATCCTAGTAAATCTCCTCTGCAACCTTTCTATAGTTTCTACATCCTTCCTGTAATGAGGTGACCAGAACTGAGCACAGTACTCCAAGTGGGGTCTGACCAGTGTCCTATAGAGTTGCAACATCAACTTTCAGCTCTTAAACTCAATCCCACGGTTGATGAAGGCCAATGCACCATATGTTTTCTTAACCACAGAGTCAACCTGTGCAGCAGCTTTGAGTATCCTATTGACTCGTACCCCAAGATGCCTCTGATCCTCCACACTGCCAAGAGGCTTACCATTAACACTACATTCTGCTATCATATTTGACCTACCAAGATAAACCACCTCACACTTATCTGGGTGGAACTCCATCTGCCACTTCGCAGCCCAGTTTCAATGTCCCACTGTGACCTCTGACAGCCCTCCACACTATCCACAATACCCCCAACCTTTATGTCATCAGCAAATTTACTAATCCATCCCTCCACTTCCTCATCCAGGTCATTTATAAAATTCACAAAGAGTAGGGGTCCCAGAACAGATCCCTGAGACACACCACTGGTCACCATGACATGTCTATAACCTTTCTTTGCCTTCTGTGGGCAAGCCAATTCTGCATCCACAAAGCAATGTCCCCTTGGATGACATGCCTCCTTCCTTTCTCAATAAGCCTTGCATGGGGTACCTTGTCAAATACCTTGCTGAAATCCATATACGCTACATCTATTGCTCTACTTTATTAAGGTGTTTAGTCACATCCTCAAAAAATTCATTCAGGCTCATCAGACACAATCTGCCTTTGACAAGGCTATGCTGACTATTCCCAATCATATTATGCCTCTCCAAGTGTTCATAAATCCTGCCTCTCAGGGTCTTCTCTATCAACTTACCAACCACTGAAGTAAGACTCACTGATCTATAATTTCCTTTGCTATCTCTACTCCCTTTCTTGAATAAAGGAACAACATCCGCTACCCTCCAATTCTCCGGAACCTCTTCTGTCCCCATTGATGATGCAAAGATTATTGCCAGAGGCTCAGCAATCTCCTCCCTCACCTCCCACAGTAGCCTGGGGTACATCTTGTCCGGTTCCGGAGACTTATCCAAGTTGATGCATTCCAAAATCTCCAGTACATCCTTTTTCTTAATGTCAAGATTTTCAGTCTGCTGTAAGTCATCCCTACAATTGCCAAGATCCTTTTCTGCAGTGAATACTGAAGCAAAGTATTCATTAAGTACCTCTGCCATCTCCTCTGGTTCCATACATACTTTCCACTGTCACACTTGATTGTCACACTCTCACGTCTTATCCTCTTGCTCTTCACATACTTGTAGAATGCCTTGGGGTTTTCTTTAATCCTGTCTACCAAGGTTTTCTCATTGACACTTCTGGCTCTACTAATTTCATTCTTAAGCTCCTTCCTGCTAGCCTTATAATCTTCTTGATCTCTATTTTCACTTAGTTTTTTGAACCTTTCATAAGTTTTTCTTTTCTTGACTAGATTTTCAACAGCCTTTGTACACCACCATTCCTGTACCCTAGCATCCTTTCCGTGTCTCATTGCAACGTACCTATGCAGAACTCCATGCAAATATCCCTTGAACATTTGCCACATTTCTTCCGTGCGTTTCCCTGAGAACATCTATTTCCAATTTATGCTTCCAAGCTCCTGCCTGATAGCCTCATATTTCCCCTTACTCCAATTAAAAGTTTCCCTAACTTTTCTGTTCTCCAATGCTGTGGTAAAGGAGATGGAATTGTGAAAAATATTTCCAAAATGCTCTCCCACTGAAAGACCTGACAACTAAGCATGTTCATTTCCCAATATCAGATTAAGTACAGCCTCTCCTCTTGTTGGCTTATCTACATATTGCATCAAGAAACCTTTCTGAAAACACTTAACAAATTCTCCCTTATCCAAACTCCTCACTCTAGGGAGATGTCAATCAATATTTGGGAAATTAAAATCTTCCACCACAACAACCCTGTTATTATTACACCTTTGCTTAATCTGTCTCCCTATCTGCTCCTCAATGTCCCTGTTACTATTGGGTGGTCTATAAAAAACACCCAGTGGTGTTACTGACCCCCTTCTGTTTCTAACTTCCACCCACATAGACTCATTAGATAATCCCTCCTTTTCTTCAGCCATGACACTACCTCTAATCAGCAGTAACACACCCGCACCTCTTTTGCCTGTCCTTTAACCACATAACCATATAACAATTACAGCACAGAAACAGGCCACAGTGAAGACTGCTGTAAAATACTTATTCTGTTAGTCCTCCATTCCTTGTACCCCAAATACTACCACTTCAATTTCATTTTCCAGCTGTCCATTGTTTATTCTCACCTCTCTTTCACACTTTATATATCTGAAGGAACTGTTGCCATCCCTTTTAATATTATTAGCTAGCTTACCTTTGTATTCTATCTTCTCCTTCTTTGACTTATTTTTGTTGCCTTCTGTTGGTTTTAAAAAGCTCTCTATCTTTCCACTATTTTTTGCTCTATTACATGCTCTGTTTGGCTTTTATGTTGGTTATAACTTCTCTTGTCAGCTACAGTTGTGTCATCCTGCATTTATAATACTTCTTCCTCTTTAGGATATAGATATGTATGAATTGTTCCCAGAAATTCCAGCCATTGTTGCTCTCCCGTCATCCCTGCTAGAGATCTAGCTCTTCTTTCATGCCTCTCTAATACGGATGCATCTGACTTTAGCTTCTCCTCAAATTTCTGGGTGAATTCTATCATATTATGATCATTGGCCTCTAAGAGTTATATCTTACGTTCTCTAATCAATTCCTGTTCATTGCACAACACACAATCCAGAATAGCTGATCCTCTACTGGGCTCAACCTCGATCTGCTCTAAAAGGTCATCTCATAGGAACTTACAAATAATCTCCCTTGGGATCCAGCACCAATTTTTCCAATCTACTTAAATATTGAAATCCCCCATGACTAACCTAACATTGCCTTTTTGACATGTGTTCTCTATCTTCCATTGTAATTTGAATACCACGTCTTTGCTACTGTTTGGAGGTCTGTATGTAACTCCCATCAGGGTCTCTTTACCCTTGCAATTCCCGAGCTCTACCCACAACAATTCTACACATTCTGATCCTATGTAAGTACTTTCCAATGATTTTTTATTTACCAACAGAGCCACCCACCTGATTTGCCTGCCAGCCTGTCCTTTCAATACAATGTGTATCCTTGGGCATTAACCTGGCAGCTACAATGTTCTTTCAGCCACGATTCAGTGATGCCTACAACGTCATACATGCCAACCTGTAACTGTGCTACAAGTTCATCTAGCTTATTCCGTATACTGCGTGCATTCACTCTTTTCAATTTTGCCAGCCTTTTACATTGCTACTCATTCCATCAACTGCAATGTCCCCCTGTCATCAACTTCACCTTGGTAGGAGTCTCACTACAAACTGCCTCTGTTTGTAAACTAACCACTTCAGCCACAGCCCTATCTCTGGAGTTCCCATTTCCCTGCAAAATTAAATTAAACCTTCCTGAACTGTCTAGAAAACGTGTCCACAAAGACATTGAACCGCGTGCCCCCCCGCCCCCCGGGTTCAGGTGTAACCCATCCCTTTTGAACAGGTCATACCTTCCCCAGAAGAGATCTCAATTATCCAGAAATCTGATCCACAACTTCCTGCATCAGTTTCTCTGCCTCATTCTTCTGCCAAATCATTCTTCTTCCCCTCACTGTTGAGATTACTACCCAGAGATCTCCAGAGATTACTACCCCAGAGGTCATGTTTTCCAGCTTTAAACCTAGCTCTCTAAGATCTCTCTTCAGAACCTCCTAATCTTTTCTACCCATATCATTGGTGCCAATATGTACCAAAACTTCTGCCTGCTCATCCACCCCTTTTAGAAAGTCATGGACCCAGTCTGAGACATCCCTGACCATGGCAGCTGAGAGGCAGCATGCCACCAGGGGTCTCTATCGCATCCACAGAACCTCATTTCTATACCTCTGACTACGGAATAGCATATCACTACTGCAGTCCTCTTCACCTCTCCTCTCTTCTGGGCCTCAGTCCCAGGAAGGAAATACCTCCACGGAACAGTAGGGTCTGAATCATGGGTTGAGAGGGTTGTCCTTTGACGATTACATGAGACCTCGACTGGGTCCAGCAGGATCCTGATCGTGTGAATACTGAGAGATTGTTTTCTGTGCAGGAGGTCCCAAAACAGAGGCCATGTTTTGACAGAAGGGGTTCAGATTGAGTTGGGGAGTAGCAGCCTTTGGAGATCTCCACCCGAAAGGCATTCCATTGTTTGGAATATTCAGGATGAAACTGTTGCACACAAAGTGGATGAATGGACGTATGGATTATGTGGTAAATTGATAACATTCAGTATTACTCAGAAAATGATCTGATCAAAATGAATGTATGGAATGTCCCGTTGTTTCTCCTTGTTGACTTTCCGTATTCCTTGTGTTTTTCCCAAGAACAGGTCACACACTCTCACTCTGTTTTTCAGGTTGCTATACAGTGCAGGGAGTCTGCAGAAAGGAGGGTTGCCGCAATGATGAGACCTATATACCCGATGACTGTGATGTCTTCTACTCATGTTGCGTAAGAGGTCCGATTCTATAGGTGCATGAAGATTCTCCAGGACCAACTAACTGGCTCCTCATGACCCTGTCTCAGTGACAAAGCTGCCCACTGCATGTGAATAAATCTTGTTGCATTGCCTACCCTGCCTCCTTGTCTTGTTTCCCATCAGAAATGGGGAGCATGGAAATGGTTATGAAAATATGGTTGAGGCAGAGTAGTTATCACTTAGCACGCTGGGTGGAGTTAGAAGATTTCTTTGATTCTTGATTGATGTCGTTACTCATGTCTTTTGACCGGGTCATCACTATTTGTCCACCTGCCTTTGGGGGAACACTGGGTTCAGGAGGAAATTGTCCTTCAGTCCATTAGATCAGGGCTAGAGGACAGAGGTTCTGGAAAGAAGGGGCGGAGTTTGTCTGGTTTTAGGTCGATGATTTCTCTGCTTTCTTCCAGGTAATCAACAAATGCTGTCTCCTGCCTTTGAGTGGGACACCCTGATGCCATACCTGGAAAGCCCTAGTCACTTTGAGGCCCTTGTTTCAATCCCCAACCACAAGACCAAGTCGATCTATATTGACCAGTGTATAGGTACAATGAGTTTCCAGCTCCATATTCATTATCATTGAATACAAAGTGTCAGCAGCTGCCTGCTTTCTCCAGCTCCAGGTTCACTATCATTGACTACAAAGTGGATGCAGTTGCCTGCTTTAACCAGAACCAGGTTCACTATCGTTAACTACAATCTGTAAGCACCTGCCTGCTTTCACAAGCTCCAAGTTAACCATTGTAGACTACAAAGTGTAAGCAGCTACCTGCTTTCCCCAGCTCCAAGTTCACCATCATGATGACAAAATGTAAGCAGCTGCCTGCTTTCCCCAGCTCCAGATACACCATCATTTCTACAAAGTGAAACCAGCTGCCTGCTTTCTCCAGTTCCAGGTTTACCATCGTGTCTACAATGTGTGAGCATCTGCCTGCATTCTCCACCTCCAGATTCACCAAAGAGAGTACCAAGTGTAAACAACTGCTTGCTTTCTCCAGCTCCATGTTCACTATTGTTAACTACAAAATGTAAGCAGCTGTCTGCATGCTCCAGTCCACATTGAATATCTGCTTGCTATCTACAGCTCCAGGTTCACCATCGTGAATACAAAGTGTAAGCAGCTCCATGCCTTCTGCAGCTCCAGGTTCACGATCGTGACTACATGGTGTCAGCAGCTGCCTGCTTTTTCCAGCTCCAGATTCACCACCGTGAGTACCAAGTGTAAGCAGCTGCAAGCTTTCTCTAGCTCCAGGTTCACCATCGTGACTACAAAGTGTAAGCAGCTGCCTGTTTTCTGCAACTCCAGGTTCACCATCGTGAGTACAAAGTTTAAACAGCTGCCTGCCTTCTCCAGCTGCAGATTCACAGTCATGATGAGGAAGTGTAATCAGATGCCTGCTTTCTCCAGTTCTAAGTTCACCATCGTGATGACAAAATGAAAGCAGCTGTCTGCTTTCTCAAACTCCAGGTTCACTATCGTGATGACAAAGTGTAAGCAGCTGCCTTACCTCTTCAGGTCCATGTTTACCATCGTTGACTAGAAAGTGTAAGCAGCTGCCTGTTTTCCCCAGCTCCATGTTCACCATCGTGACCACAAATTATAATTGCTGCCTGCTTTCACCATCCTGAATAAAGAGTGTAAGCAGCTGCTTCCTTCTGCAACTCTATGTTCACTATCATTGACTACAAAGTGTAAGCAGCTGCCTGGATTGTCCAGTTCCACGTTGAACATCATGACGACAAAGTGTATGCTGCTGCCCGCTTTCTACAGATCCAGGTTCACCATCATGAATACGAAGTATAAGCAGGTCCCTGCTCTCTCCAGCTCCAGGTTCTCTATCGTAACCACAAAGTGTAAACAGCTGCTTGCTTTCTCCAGATCCAGGTTCACCATCGTGACTAAAAAGTTTAAGCAGCTGTCTGCTTTCTGCAGCTCCAGGTTCACCATCATTGATTTACCATCGTTGCTCACAAAGTGTAAGCAGCTGCCTGATTTCTGCAGCCCCAGGTTCACCTTCGTGATTACAAAGTGTAAGCAGCTGTCTGATTTCTCCAGCTCCGGGCTCACTATCGTTGACTACAAAGTGTAAGCAACTGCCAGCCTTCTCCAGGTCCAGGTTCACCATCGTGACTACAAAGTGTAAGAAGCTGGAAGCCTTCACAAGTCCAGGTTCACCATCATTGACTACAAAGTGTAAGCAGCTGCCTTTTTTCTCCAGCTGCAGGTTCACCATCATGACTACAATGTGTAAGCAGCTGTCTGCTTTCTCCAGGTCCAGGATTACCATCCTGAATACAAAGTGTTAGCAGCTGCTGTCTTCTGCAGCTCCAGGTATACCATTGTGACTACAAAGTTTGAGCAGCTGTCTGCTTTCTCCAGCTTCAGATTCACCATTGAGAGTACCAAGTGTAAGAAACTCCCTGCTTTCTGTAGCTCCATGTTCACTATCATTGACTACAAAGTTTGAGCAGCTGCCTACTTTCCCCAGATCCAGATTCACCATTGTGATGACAAAGTGTAAGCAGATGCATGCTTTCTTCCGCTCCAGGGACACCATCGTTGACTACTAAGTGTAAGCAGATGCCTTTTACTCCAGCTCCAGGTTCACCATCGAGACTACAAAGTGTAAGCAGCAGCCTACTTTCACCCGCTCCAAGTTCACCATGGTGACTACAAAGTTCTAGCAGCTGCCTGCTTTTTACAGCTCCAGGCTCACCATCGTTGACTACAAAGTGCAAGCAGCTGCCTGAATTTTCAAGCTCCGGGTTCACCATCCTTGGCTACAAAGTGTAAGCAGCTGCCTGCTCTCTCCAGCTCCAGGTTCTCTATCGTAACTACAAAGTGTAAGCAGCTGCTTGCTTTCTCCAGCTCCAGGTTCACCATCATGGCTAAAAAGTTTAAGCAGCTGTCTGCTTTCTGCTGCTCCAGGTTCACCTTCGTGATTACAAAATGTAAGACGCTGCCTGCCTTCTCAAGCTCCAGGCTCTCTATTGTGACTGCAAAGTATAAGCAGCTGTCTGATTTCTCCAGCTCTGGGCTCACCATCATTGTCTAACAAAGTGTAAGCAGCTGCCTGCTTTCTCCAGCTCCATGTTCACATTCGTGAGTAGAAAGTATAAGCAGCTGCCTGCCTTCTCCAGCTCCTGGTTCACCATCGTAACTAGAAAGTGTTAGAAGCTGCCTGCCTTCTCCAGCTCCAGGTTCACCATCGTGACTACAAAGTGTTAGCAGCTGCCTGCTTTCTCCAGCTCCAGGTTCATTATTGTTGATGGTAAAGTGTAAGCAGCTGCCTGCTTTCTCCTGTTCCAGGTTCACCATCGTGACTACAAAGTGTTAGTAAATGCTTGCCTTCTCCAGATCCAGGTTCACCATCGTGACTACAAAGTGTTAGCAGCTGCCTGCTTTCTCCCGTTCCAGGTTCACCATCGTTGACTACAAAGTGTAAGCAGTTGCCTGCTTTCTCTAGCTCCATGTTCACATTCGTGAGTAGAAAGTATAAGCAGCTGCCTTCCTTCTCCAGCTCCAGGTTCACCATCGTAACTACAAAGAGTTAGCAGCTGCCTGCCTTCTCCAGCTCCATGTTCTCTATCATGCCTTCAAAGTGTAAGCAGCTGCCTGAATTTTCAAGCTCCAGGTTCAGCATCCTTGACTACAAAGTGTAAGCAGCTGCCTGCTCTCTCCAGCTCCAGATTCTGTATCGTGACTACGAAGTGTAAGCAGCTGCTTGCTTGCTCCAGCTCCAGGTTCACCATCATGGATAAAAAGTTTAAGCAGCTGTCTGCTTTCTGCAGCTCCAGGTTCATCTTCGTGATTACAAAGTGTAAGCAGCTGCCTGCCTTCTCCAGCTCCAGGTTCTCTGTTGTGACTGCAAAGTGTTAGCAGCAGCCTGCTTTCTCCAGCTCCAGGTTCACCATTGTGACTAAAAAGCTTAAGCAGCTGCCTGCTTTCTGCAGCTCCAGGTTCACCATCGTTGGTTTACCATCGTTGCTTACAAAGTGTAAGCAGCTCTCTGATTTCTCCAGTTCTGGGCTCACTATATTTGACTACAAAGTGTAAGCAGCTGCCTGCCTTCTCCAGCTCCAGGTTCACCATCGTGACTACAAGGTGTAAGCAGCTGCAACCCTTCACAAGTCCAGGTTCACCAATGTTGACTACAAAATGTAAGCAGCTGCCTTTTTTCCGCAGCTGCAGGTTCGCCATCGTGACTACAACGTGTAAGCAGTTGCCTGCTTTCTCCAGGTCCATGTTCACTATCATTGATGGCAAAGTGTAAGTAGCTGCCTGCTTTTCTCCAGCTCCAGGTTCGCCATCCTGAATAAAAGAGTGTAAGCAGCTGCTTCCTTCTGCAACTCCATGTTCATTATCGTTGACTACAAAGTATAAGCAGCTGCCTGCATTGCAGGTCCACGTTGAACATCGTGACGACAAAGTGTATACAGCTGCCTGCTTTCTACAGCTCCAGGTTCACCATCATGACTACAAAGTTTGAGCAGCGACCTGCTTTCTCCGGCTCCAGGTTCACCATCGAGAGTACCAAGTGTAAGCAACTCCCTGCTTTCTCTAGCTCCAGGTTCACCATCATGAATACAAAGTTTGAGCAGCTGCCTGCTTTCTCCAGCTCCAGGTTCAGCATCGTGACCAAAAGGTTTAAAGCAGCTGCCTGCTTTCTGCAGCTCCAGGTTCACCATCGTTGGTTTACCATCGTCGTTTACAAAGTGTAAGCAGCTGTCTGATTTCTCTAGCTCCAGGTTCACCATCATGACTACAAAGTGTAAGCAGCTGACTGCTTTCTCCAGCTCCAGGTTCACCATCGTAAATACAAAGTGTAAGCAAGACCCTGCCTTCTCCAGCTCCAGATTCTCTGTCTGACTACGAAGTGCAAGCAGCTGTCTGATTTCTCCAGCTCTGGGATCACCATCATTGAATACAAAGTGTAAGCCGCTCCCTTTTTTCTCCAGCTCCAGGTTCTCTGTAGTGACTTCGAAGTGTGAGCAGCTGCAAGTCTTCACAAGTCCAGGTTCACCATCATTGACTACAAATGTAAGCAGCTGCCTTTATTCTCCAGCTCCATTTTCACCATCATGACTACAGAGTGTGAACAACTGCCTGCCTTCTCCAGGTCCAGGGTCACCATGGTGACTACAAAGTGAAAGCAGCGGCAAGCCTTCACAAGTCCAGGTTCACCATTGTTGACTACAAAGTGTAAGCAGATACCTTTTTTCTCCAAGTCCAGGTTTACCACCGTGACTACAAAGTGTAAGCAGCAGCCTGCTTTCTCCAGCTCCATGTTCACTATCATTGACAACAAAGTGTAGGCAGCTGTCTACTTTCACCTGCTCCACGTTCACCATAGTGACTACAAAGTTTTAGCAGCTACCTGCTTTCTACAGCTCCGAGCTCACCATCATTGACTACAAAGTGCAAGCAGCTGCCTGCCTTCTCCAGCTCCAGGTTCTCTATCGTGCCTTCAAAGTGTAAGCAGCTGCCTGAATTTTCAAGCTCCAGGTTCACCATCCTTGACTACAAAGTGTAAGCAGATGCCTTTTTTTTCCAGGTCCAGGTTCAATATCATTGACAACAAAGTGAGGGCAGCAGCCTACTTTCACCCACTCCAAGTTCACCATGGTAACTACAAAGTTCTAGTAGCTGCCTGCTTTTTACAGCTCTGGGCTCACCATCGTTGACTACAAAGTGTAAGCAGCTGCCTGCCTTCTCCAGCACAAGGTTATCTATTGTGACTAGAAAGTGTAAGCAGCTGCCTGAATTTTCAAGCTTCAGGCTCACCATCCTTCACTACAAATTGTAAGCAGCTGCCTGCTGTCTCCAAGTACAGGTTCACCATCGTGACTACAATGTGTAAGCAGTTGCCTGCTTTAAGTAGATCCAGGTTCACTATAGTTGACTACAATCTGTAAGCATCTGCCTGCTTTCTCCAGCCCCAGGTTCACCATCGTGACTACAAAGTGTATGCAGCTGCCTGCTTTCTCCGACTCCATGTTTACCATCATGAGTACAAAGTGTAAGCAGCTGCCTGCTTTCAACAGCTCCATGTTCACCATCATGACTACAAAGTATAAGCAGCTGCCTCCCTTCTCCAGCTCCAGGTTTCCTATCGTGACTGCAAAGTGTATGCAGCTGCCTGATTTCTCCAGCTCCATGTTTACATTCGTGAGTAGAAAGTATAAGCAGCTGCCTGCCTTCTCCAGCTCCAGGTTCACCATCATGATTACAAAGTGTAAGCAGCTGCCTCCCGTCTCCAGCTCCAGGTTTTCTATTGTGACTGCAAAGTGTATGCTAATACCTGATTTCTCGAGCTCCATGGTCACCATCATGACCACAAAGTTTAACCAGCTGCCTGCTTTCTCCAGCTCCAGGCTCACCACCATGACTACAAAGTGTAAACAACTGCCTGCCTTCTTCCAGCTCCACATTCACCATCGTTGACTACAAAGTGTAGGCAACTGACTGCTTTTTCCAGCTCCATGTTCATTATCGGTGAGGGCAAAGTGTAAGCAGCTGCCTTTTTCGCTAGCTGCAGGTTCACCATCATGACTGCAACCTGTAAGCAGCTGCCTGCTTTCTCTATGTCCATGTTCATTATCGTTGACGGCAAAGCGTAAGCAACTGCCTGCTATCACCCGTTCCAGGTTCATCATCGTGACTACAAAGTGTTAGTAAATGCCTGCCTTCTCCAGATCCAGGTTCACCATCGTAACTACAAAGTATAAGCAGCTGCAAGCCTTTACAAGTCCAGGTTCACCATCGTTGACTACAAATTGTAAGCAGCTGCCTTTTTTCTCCAACAGCAGGTTCACCATCGTGACGACAAAGTGTAAGCAGCTGCCTCCCGTCTCCAGCTCCAGGTTCACCATCGTACTGCAAAGTATAAGCAGCTGCCTGTATTCTCCATTTCCACGTTGAACATCGTGACTACAAAGTGTAGGCAACTGCCTGCTTTCTCCAGCTCCATGTTCATTATCGTTGAGGGCAAATTGTAAGCAGCTGCCTTTCTTCTCCAGCTCCAGGTGCACTATTGTGACTACAAAGTGTAAGCGGCTGCCTGCTTTCTGCAGCTCCAGGTTCACCATCGTGAGTACAAAGTTTAAGCAGCTGCCTGCCTTCTCCAGCTGCAGGTTCACAATCACGATGAGGAAGTGTAAGCAGATGCCTGCTTTCTCCAGCTCCAGGTTCACCATCCTGAATAAAGAGTGTAAGCAGCTGCTTCCTTCTGCACTCCAAGTTCACTATCGTTGACTGCAATGTGTAAGCAGCTGCCTGCATTCCAGCTCCATGTTGAACATCTTGACGACAAAGTGTATGTAGCTGCCTGCTTTCTACAGCTCCAGGTTCACCATTGTGAATACAAAGTGTAAGCAAGTCCCTGCGTTCTCTAGCTCCAGGTTCTCTGTCTTGACTATGAAGTGTAAGTAGCTGCCTGCTTTCTCCAGCTCCAGGTTCACCATAGTGACTACAAAGTTTGAGCAGCTGCCTGCTTTCTCCAGCTCCAGATTCGCCATCGAGAGTACCAAGTGTAAGCAACTCCCTGCTTTCTCTAGCTCCAGGTTCACCATCGGGACTACAAAGTTTGAGCAGCTGCCTGCTTTCTCCAGCTCAAGATTCACCATCAAGAGTACCAAGTGTAAGCAACTCCCTGCTTTCTCTAGCTCCATGTTCACTATCATTGACTACAAAGTATAAGCAGCTGCCTGCTTTCCCCAGATCGAGGTTCACCATCATGACTACAAAGTGTAAGCAGCAGCTTGCTTTCTCCAACTCCATGTTCAATATCGTTGACAACAAAGTGTAGGCAGCAGCCTACTTTCACCCGCTCCAAGTTCACCATCGTGACTACAAAGTTCTAGCAGCTGCCTGCTTTTGACAGCTCCGGGCTCACCATCGTTGACTACAAAGTGTAAGCAGCTGCCTGCCTTTTCCAGAACAAGGTTATCTATCGTGACTACGAAGTGTAAGCAGCTGCTTGTTTGCTCCAGCTCCAGGTTCACCATCATGGATAAAAAGTTTAAGCAGCTGTCTGCTTTCTGCAGCTCCAGGTTCATCTTCGTGATTACAAAGTGTAAGCAGCTGCCTGCCTTCTCCAGCTCCAGGTTCTCTGTTGTTGTGACTGCAAAGTGTTAGCAGCAGCTTGCTTTCTCCAACTCCATGTTCAATATCGTTGACAACAAAGTGTAGGCAGCAGCCTACTTTCACCCACTCCAAGTTCACCATCGTGACTACAAAGTTCTAGCAGCTGCCTGCTTTTGACAGCTCCAGGCTCACCATCGTTGACTACAAAGTGTAAGCAGCTGCCTGCCTTTTCCAGCACAAGGTTATCTATCATAACTACAAAGTGTAAGCAGCTGCTTGCTTTCTCCAGCTCCAGGTTCACCATCATGGCTAAAAAGTTTAAGCAGCTGTCTACTTTCTGCAGCTCCAGGTTCACCTTCGTGATTACAAAGAGTAAGATGCTGCCTGCCTTCTCCAGCTTCAGGTTCTCTAATGTGACTGCAAAGTATAAGCAGCTGTCTGATTTCTTCAGCTCCGGGTTCACTATCGTTGACTGCAAAGTGTAAGCAGCTGCCTGCCTTCTCCAGCTCCAGGTTCAACATCGTGACTACAAAGTGTTAGCAGCTGCCTGCTTTCTACAGCTACGGGCTCACCATCGTTGACTACAAAGTGTAAGTAGCTGCCTGACTTCTCCAGCTCCAGGTTCTCCATCATGCCTTCAAACTGTAAGCCTGGATTTTCAAGCTCCAGGTTCACCATCCTTGACTATAAAGTGTAAGCAGCTGCCTGCTTTCTCCAGCTCCAGGTTCACCATCATGACTAAAAAGTTTAAGCAGCTGAATGCTTTCTGCAGCTCCAGGTTCTCTGTAGTGACTTCATAGTGTAAGCAGCTGCCTGCTTTCTCCAACCGCATGTTCACTGTCGTGAGTACAAAGTGTAAGCAGCTGCATGCTTTCTCCAGCTCCAGGTTCACCATGGTGACTACAAAGTTTTAGAAGCTGCCTGCCTTCTCCAGCTCCAAGTTCTCTATCATGCCTTGAAAGTGTAAGCACCTGCCTGAAATTTCAAGCTCTAGGTTCACCATCCTTGACTACAAAGTGTAAGCGGATGCCTGTTCCCTCCAGCTCTAGGTTCTCTATCGTGACTACGAAGTGTAAGCAGCCTCTTGCTTTCTCCAGCTCCAGGTTCACCATCATGACTAAAAAGTTTAAGCAGCTGCCTGCTTTCTGCAGCTCCAGGTTCACCATCGTTGGTCTACCATCGTTGCTTAAAAATGTGTAAGCAGCTCTCTGATTTTTCTAGCTCTGGGCTCATCATCATTGACTACAAAGTGTAAGCAGCTGCCTGCCTTCTCCAGCTCCAGGTTCTCTGTAGTGACTTCAAAGTGTAAGCAGCTGCATGCTTTCTCCAGATCCAGATTCACCATCGTGACTACAAAGTGTGAGCAACTGCCTGACTTCTCCAAGTCCAGGTTCATCATCATTGACAACAAGGTGTAAGCAGCTGCCTTTTTTTTCTAGCTGCAGGTTCACCATCGTGACTACAACGTGTAAGCAGCTGCCTGCTTTCTCTAGGTCCATGTTCATTATCGTTGACGGCAAAGTGTAAGCAGCTGCAAGCCTTTACAAGTCCAGGTTCACCATCGTTGACTACAAATTGTAAGCAGCTGCCTTTTGTCTCCAACTACAGGTTCACCATCATGACGACAACATGTAAGCAGTTGCCTGCTTTCTCCAGCTCCAGGTTCACCATCCTGAATAAAGAGTGTAAGCAGCTGCTTCCTTCTGCAACTCCATGCTCACTATCGTTGACTACAAAGTGTAAGCAGCTGCCTGCATTCCAGTTCTATGTTGAACACCGTGATGACAAAGTGTATGTAGCTGCCTGCTTTCTACAGCTCCAGGTTCACCATCATGAATACAAAGTGTAAGCAAGTCCCTGCCTTCTCCAGCTCCAGTTCTCTGTCTTGACTACGAAGTGTAAGCAGCTGCTTGCTTTCTCCAGCTCCAGGTTCACCATCGTGACTAAAAAGTTTAAGCAGCTGTGTGCTTTCTGCAGCACCAGGTTCACCATCGTTGGTTTATCATCGTTGCTTACAAAGTGTAAGCAGCTGTCTGCATTCTCCAGCTCCATGTTCACCTTCGTGAGTACAAACTGTAAGCAGCTACCTGCCTTCTCCAACTCCAGGGTCACCATCGTGACAACGAAGTGTAAGCAGCTGCCTGCTTACTGCAGCTCCAAATTCACCATCATGACTGCAAGGTTTAAGCAGCTGCCTGCTTTCTCCAGCTCCAGGTTCACCATCGTTGATTACAATGTAGGAGCAGCTGACTGCTTTCTTCAGCTCCATGTTCTCTGTAGTGACTGCAAAGTTTAAGTAGCTGCCTGCTTAAGGATCACTATCATTGACAACAAAGTGTTAGCAGCTGCCTGATTTCTCCAGCTCCAGGTTCACCAGCGTACTAGAAATTGTAAGCAGCTGCCTGCCTTCTTCAGCTCCATGTTCACCATCATTGACCAGATAGTGCAAGCTGCAGCCTTCTTTCCCCAGCTCCAGATTAACCATCGTTACTACAAAGTGAAACCAGCTGCCTCATTTCTCCAGTTCCAGGTTCACCATCCTGAATACAAATTTTAAGCAGCTGCCGGCCTTCTGTTGCTCCAGGTTTACCATCATGACTAAAGTGTCAGCAGCTGCCTGCTTTCTCCTGCTCCTGATTCTCAATCGAGATTAACAAGTGTAAGCAGCTGCCTGTTTTCTCCAGGTCCATGTTCATAATCGTTAATGACAAATTGTAAGCGGTTGTCTGCTTTCTCCCATTCCAGGTTCACCATCGTGACTACAAAGTGTAAGCAACTGCCTGCATTCTCCAGCTCCAGGTTCACCATCGTGACTGCCAATTGTAAGCTGCTGCTTGCCTTCTCCAACTTCAGGTTCACCATCATTTTGAGTTCACAGTGCGCACAATGCATTGACATTAAAAGTAGAATACATTTCAATTTTACTCAAAAGTACTGACAGCAAACTTCATGGAAACCTCTTAACAACTTCCCATATGATTCTGAGATCTCTGCAACCAGTTTTATGCTTGTGCTCTTTAAGATACAAAAGTTGATTTCACAGAGCACACAATGCATTGACATTAAAAAAAGTACACATTTCATTTTATTCAAAAGTACTGCCTGCAAACTTCATGGAAACCTCTTAACTTCCCATATGATTCTGAGCTGTCTGCAACCAATTTAATGCTTGTATTCTTTAAGATACAAAAGTTGTTTTCATAGTGCACACAATGCATTGACATGAAAACAAGTATACATTTCAATTTTACTCAACAGTACTGACTGCAAACTTCATGGAAACCTCTTAACTTCCCATATGATTCTGAGCTGTCTGCAACCAATTTTATGCTTGTACTCTTTAAGATACAAAAGTTGACTTCACAGGGCACACATTGCATTGACATAAAGGGGAGTATACATTTCAAATTTACTCAAAAGTACTGACTGAAAACTTTATGGAAACATCTTAAATTAACTTCTTATTTGATTCTGAGCTGTCTGTAACCCATTTTATGCTTCTGCTCTTTTAAATACAAAAGCTGGTTTCTCAATGCACACAATGCATTGACATTAAAAGAAGTACACATTTCAATTTTACTCAAAAGTTCTGACTGCAAACTTGATGGAAACCTCTTAAATTAACTTCCCATATGATTCTAAGTAGTCTGCAACCAGTTTTATGCCTGTGTTCTTTAATATACAAAAGTTGATTTTGCAGTGCCCACAATGCATTGACATTAAAAGAAGTACACATTTCAATTTTACTCAAAAGTTCTGACTGCAAACTTGATGGAAACCTCATAAATTAACTTCCAATATGATTCTAAGTAGTCTGCAACCAGTTTTATGCCCGTGTTCTTTAATATACAAAAGTTGATTTTGCAGTGCCCACAATGCGTTGACATTAAAAGAAGTATACATTTCAATTTTACTTAAAAGTACTGACTGAAAACTTCATGGAAACTCTAAACATAACTTCCCACATGATTCTGAGTTGTCTGCAAACAGTTTTATGCTTGTGCTCTTTAAGATACAAAAGTTGATATCGCAGTGCACACATTGCATTGACATTAAAAGAAGTATATACATTTTAATTTTACTCAAAAGTACTGCCTGCAAACTTCATGGAAACCTCTTATCTTAACTTCCCATATGATTCTGAGTTGTCTGCCACCAGTTTTATGCTTGTGCTGTTTAAGATACAAAAGATGATATCACAGTGCAAACATTGCATTGACATTAAAAGAACTGTACATTTCAATTTTACTCAAAAGTACTGACTGTAAACTTGATGGAAACATCCTAACTTAACTTCCCATATGTTTCTTAGCTGTCTGCAACTAGTATTATGTTTGTGCAGGAGATCTCTGATTTTTTTTGTGAGAATGATGTAATGGAAGTCACCTGATATAATTTTCCTGCTGACGTGAGGTCACGTGATGACATGTGCACCACGGGTATATAAGGGAAGACCCCAGATGACGATGTTAGTTTTTAGTTTTTAGATTTCCAGCGAAAACGTACTGTGTCTCTGTTTCTGTTGCATATTTGTCTTTATGACACAGTTTCATTTTTAAAATGGTTGTTACGTTCTGTTGCAAGGTACAATAGTGCTGGATTGGCAATTTTTGCTAGATGTGTTGATGTACCTTATTCCAGCAGTAGTACGGGAGAAGTGAACACTTTATCGAAGTACAGGACCCAAAGGATTGAGAGGAGTCGGCAGCTTTCAGCACTTTAACAAAGGATCGACCTTATTGAGTCATCGTTGAAGGAGTAGTGACCTGTATCGAAAATAACTCTTGCCAAAAGACAAAGGAGTTCATGCAGATTTGCTATCTAGAAGAATTTAAGGTCAGTTGTTTTAAACTGTATGTTTCCTGCATCGTAAATCCTGTGGACAGAACCAGCAGGAAAGTCGCGTCTATGAAGAAATCCTTCTCCAGAGAAGTCTTTCCCAATTGAATGTATAAATCTGTTGGAATTTCGAAATTACCATTTTAAGAACTATATCTGACTTTACCACTTTAAGAACTGCTTTCCCATTTAACACTTTCAGAACCAGTGCCGAGTGACAATTTGTTGAACGGCTGCATAGCAATTAACTTCCGGTTCAGGTTTTCGTTTTTTTTTATTGTTTATCTGTGTTTAATAAATGTTCTGTTGTTTTAATATAACCTGTTTCGATTGATATTCATTGTTGCCAGTTAGGTAACATAATCTGTGGGGCTCATGGAATATGTTCCCATTCTGAGTTTAAGTGCTGGTAATTGCCATTTTGATTTGGAAAAGGGAAATGCCCGATTATTTTTTAGTTTGATTGGTATTTAAGTGGTATTCAGCAACAATGAATATTGATGAGTTTATGGACACGCCTGACCCGGTGTCTTTAGTGAATGCGAGAAAACCTGAGGTATTGGAGATTGCTAGGAGGTTACAAAGAATTCCACCAAGGCTTTCATACAAAGAAAAATCGCTAAGCATTATATTACTTTGAAAATGTTTGATGAGGAGGTGTTAGATAGGTTTCCAATGAGTAATCTGGAAATGCAGGTACATCTTGAAGAAATAAAGTTAAAGCAATTAGAAGCTGATTTGGAAAGAAGTCGGTTTGAAGCCGTGTATGAACAGAAGGAATTCGAGGCTAGGGAGGCTAATAAAATAAGGGAATTTAAAGAAAGAGAAGCTGAGAACCAGAGGAAATTTGAGATAGAGATGCAGAAATTGAAGTCCAGGAATCAGTCTTCTGGTTCTACAAAACAGGTTATTGCTAGTCAAGAGGTTACTTTGGCTCCTCCATTTAATGAAGCTGAAGTGGACAAATATTTCCAGCATTTCGAAATTGTTGCTGTGAGTTTAAAGTGGCCGAAAGAGCAATGGCCAGTGATGTTACAAAGTGTAATTAAAGGCAAGGCACAACAAGTTTATACAGCTTTAAATACTGAGCAAGCACTGGATTATGATATTGTTAAACAGCATATATTAAAGGTTGGTTCCGGAAGCGTATAGAGAAAGATTCAGAAATTTGAAGAAATCGATGGAAAAAACTTATGTGGAATTTGCCTATGAGAAATCTGTGTGTTTTGAGAGATGAGTTTCCTCCAAAAATGTGAATTAAAAGAGTTGATTTTACTGGAGGAATTTAAAAGAAGCATTCCTGTTGAAGTGAGAACATACTTAAATGAACAGGACACTGTCATGGTCTGGTCCGTGAAGTCCGCATTCCGGTTCACAGTCCAGTCCATGGACTTAGGACTCCGGGTTTTCCAGTTGTCCCTTGTTTGACTAAATCAAAGGCACCTGGTTCCCATCTTTGGGCGTGCAATATAAGTAGCCTTGGGATTGAGTGTGGGCGGCTGGTTTGTCTTGTCAGTCCCCCTTGGATCAACCTGCTGATGAAACCATTTGTGATCTCTAGGCCTGATTGGAGGACCACTGCTTCATATATCCTTGTTGCCACTTGTAGGAGTAGTATTTGTATGGATTTGGCTGTTTCCCGGGCCAGCTGAGTGGCTGCCAGCCACTCTGAGCTAGGTAGGGATCCAGCTGTTTCTGTAGCCAGCTGAGGTTGCTGGCTGAACTGAGACTTGGAGCTACCCTGGAGCAGAGATGGAATTGTCTGTTGTTCTTTGGTATTTGTCTCTTCTTGTCCGCGCCTCCATGGAGTAAGTCAGGCCGTCTTGCCATTGCCCCGCGAAGGGTCATGTCTTGTTTTGTCTTGTCCTTGCCTCCATGGAGTAAGTCAGGCAGTCTTGCTGTTGTCCCGGGGGGGGGGGGGGTCATTTCTTGTCTTCTCTTGTCTTTGCCTCTGTTGGGTAAGTCTGGCCGTCCTGCTGTTACCTAACAGATGGGCCTCTCCCACCTTGTTGTGGAGAAGTTGAATCTCGGCTTGTCTTAGGATAAGTCCTGGCTCTATGTCTATGTTCTGTCCTGTCTCATGTTAGTGTCATGTTAAAGATGAGTCCTGGCTTGTTGAAGGATAATTCCAGGCTCTATGTTGATGTCTAGTTCCCAGTCTGTCTCTGAGCTCCAAGAACCCAATCCTCGACGATCCCTCAGCCAAGCTCCAAGAACCCAAGCCTCGAGGATACTGCAGCCAAGCTCCAAGAACCCAGGCCTCGAGGATCCCAAGCCAAGCTCCTAGAACCCAAGCCTCGAGAAACCCAAGCCAAGCCAAGCCTCAAGACCCAAGACCCCAGCCTCAAGCCAAGACTCAAGACCCAAGACCCCAGCCTCTAGCCAAGCATCAAGACCCAAGACCCCAGCCTCTAGCCAAGCCTCAAGACCCAAGACCTCAGCCTCACTTTCGATTGAAAAAGAAAGAGAAAGAAGTAGTCCCAGATCCTTATGTGCAGCATATTGAAACACCTGTAAATTCACGGGTTTAGAAAATACTATTGAAGATGTGTCAGAGTCTGACCAAGTTAAGAAGGGATATGAAACTTTTATAACAGAAGGATTTGTATCCTTGAAGGAAGAATCCAATTCAGTACCAATAAGAATATTAGAGATAGTGGAGCTTCTCAGTCACTAATATTAGACAGTGTGCTAAAGTTTAGTGATGAGTCTGACATTATTGAGGTGAATCATTTAAGAGGAGTTGGGAGTGCCTTATGACAGTACATTTACATAGAGTAAATTTAAGGTCAGGATGAGTTACAAGGGCTGTTAAAGTAGGACTACAATCCAGTTTACCTGTAAAAGATGTTTCTCTTTTGTTAGGGAATGATTTAGCAGGTGGACAAGTTTTTCCTGAAGTGCATTTGACAATAAAGTCAAACTCTGAGGAACCACAGAGGGATTCTACAAGAGCTATGGCTAAAAAGACAGGATGAGGTTGTTACCCATGATAGTTCAAATCAAGATTCGAATTTTGAGGATGTATCAGAAACTTTCTTACCTACATTATTTGATCAGGATTTTGGTGGCAAGTCTGACAAGGAAGATTTGTCTTTATCTCAGAAGGAGATGATAGCAGAGCAGGGTAGAGATCCTGAGATAGTTAAATTAAAAGAACAAGCTCTTCCAGATAGTGAAATTGAAAAAGTACCAGTAGGATATTATTTTGAAAAGTGGGTATTAATGAGAAAGTGGAGATCACCTACAATTCCTGAAGTTAATCATCAGGTAGTAATTCCTAAAATTTACCCAAATGGGCTTTAAACTATGGCTCAGAGTATTCCTTTGAGTGGTCATTTAGGTGTAAAGAAAGCTATTAACAAAGTTTCTAAACATTTTTATTGGCCTAGTTTAAGAAAAGATGTGGCGACATTTTGTAGAACGTGTCATACGTGTCAAATTGTGGGTAAATCTAATCAAGTTACTTCAGTGGCCCCACTGCAACCAATTCCAGTATTTGGTGAGCTGTTCTCAAAAATCATTGTAGACTGCGTAGGTCCTTTGCCAAAAAATAAAACTGGACACCAATATTTATTACATATTATGTGCACAGCGGCTAGGTTTCCAGAGGCAGCACCTCTTAGGAATATAACAGCCAAAACTGTGACAAAGGCGCTTATAAAATTCTTTACTTATTTTGGGTTGCCTAAGGAAATACAATCGGATCAAGGTAGTAATTTAATGTCGGGATTGTTTCAGCAGATAGTTTATAAACTGGGGGAAAACAGATTATTTCATCAGTCTATCATCCAGAATCACAAGGAGCCTTGGAGAGATTTCATTCCACATTAAAAACTATGATTAGGACATATTGTGTGGAAAATGAAGAAGACTGGGATGAAGGTATACATTTACTACTTTTTGCAGTAAGGGAGGCAGTACAGGAATCATTAGGTTTTAGTCCTTTTGAACTTGTGTTTGGGCACATAGTTCGAGGACCTTTGGCCTTGTTGAAGAAACAGTGGATTAATAAAGAGGCACACACTAATTTGCTAGATTATCTTTTAAAATTTAAAGAAAGATTGTAGTTTGGCCAAGGAAAATTTAAAATTAAATTTAAAATTAACTCAATAGAAGATGAAGACTTGGCATGATAAGGAAGCTAGGATGAGGTCATTTAAGCCTGGAGATAAGGTGTTGGTTCTTTTCCCAGTGCAAACAAACCCATCAGAAGCTAAATTTCATGGTCCTTATGAGATTAAATCTAAGGTAAATGATGTAGATTACGTGGTAAAAACCCCAGATCGGAGAAAGACAACACAGTTGTGTCATATAAATATGATAAAGCCGTATTATGAGAGAGAAGTTGCTACTATGACTGTTGTGATCAATAATGAGTTTGATCTTGATAAAAACTTAATGGAGAATTCATCTGAAACTCATTTTAAACCCAACGTTATTTCAGCCAGGTTACCAAATTCAAAAATTCTAGAAAATATTGATGAAAAATTAGCTCATTTACAGCCAGAGCAGAGAGAGCAGATGAAACAGTTAGTTTTTAAATATAGAGATTTATTTGCAGACATTCCTAGAAAAACCCCTGTAGCTAGGCATGATGCAGATGTTGGAGATGCAAAACCCATAAAACAACATCCGTATCGAATGAACAGGGAAAACTGTAAACTTACTGAACAAGAAATTAAGTATATATTAGAGAATGATATTATTAGACATTCTAATTCGAATTGGAGTTCACCGTGTGTTACGGTGCCCAAGCCAGTATTAGGTTTTGTACAGATTACAGGAAGGTAAATGCTGTGACAAAAACTGATGCATATCCAATCCTTAGGGTAGATGATTGTGTGGATAAAGTTCGACAAGCCAAATTCCTTACAAAAGTTGATTTGTTAAAAGGTTATTGGTGTGTTCCATTGACAGATAGAGGTAGAGAGACTTCAGCATTTGTAACCCCATCTGGGTTATATGAATATAATGTTCTTCCATTTCGGATGAAGAATGCACCAGGTACTTCAGGGATTGGAAGATACAAATGGTATTGATGCTTTAGTTACAGGAAATATCACATGGAAATCACTTATTACTGCAGTGGAGAAACTATTTGAGATTCTTTCAAAAGCGAACTTAACTATTAACTTAGCTAAAGGTGAATTTGGTCAGGGCACTGTGATTGTTAAGGAAAAGGGTTAAGGAAATTAAACTCCAATTTAATAATCCAGTTTAATGTCACAGGAGTACAATATTTTGATCACTCATATTAAGGGTAAAGGTAATGTGATCGCTGATTGTTTATCTGTTAAATGTACAATGAAAATTTGTTTTTTTATGGAGTGGTATTTTAACATTTGTAACACTTCTACTGTACATTAGTTTCTAAAGTGCTGAAAGATAAGAGTGTATATATTGTGTATGCTGTAAATTTTATACCTTTGTTTTTTTGTACAAATTGTTAATTCTTACAATTTTGTTCTTTAAGTGACCAAATTGTTTTGGAGGGAGGTGTTACATACCTCAAGGAGATCTGTGATTTTTTTGTGAGAATGATGTAATCGTCTTTTGGAGGTCACCTGATGTAATTTTCCCGCTGACATGAGGTCACATGATTACATGTGCACCACGGAAGACCCCAGATGATGCCGTTAATTTTTAGTTTTTAGATTTCCAGCTAGAACGTACTGTGTCTCTGTTTCTGTTGCGTATTTGTTTTTATGACGCAGATTCATTTTTAAAATGGTTGTTACGTTCTGTTGCAAGGTACAATAGTGCTGGAATGGCAACTTTTGCTAGATGTGTTGATGTACCTTATTCAAGCAGTAGTACGGGGGAAGTGAAGACTTTATCGAAGAACAGGACCCGAAGGATTGAGAGGAGTCACCATCATTCGACAGTTCAACTAAGGATCAACCTTATTGAGTTTTCGTTGAAGGAGTAGTGACCTGCCTCGACGATAACTCTTGCCAAAAGAGAAAGGAGTTCACGTGGGATTTGCTCTCTAGCAGAATTTAAGGTCAGTTGTTTTAATCAGCAGGAAAGTCACATCAATGAAGAAATCCTTCTCCAGAGAAGTCTCTCCCAATTTCACGTATAAACCTGTTGGACTTTCGAATTTCCCATTTTAAGAACTATATCTGACTTTACCGCTTTAAGAACTGTTTCCGCATTTAACATTTTCAGAACCAGTACCTAGTGACGATTTGTTGAACGGCTGCATAGCAGTTAACTTCCAGTTAAGGTTTTCATTTTTTTTAATTGTTTAGCCCTGTTTAATAAATGTTTGGTTGTTTTTATATAACCTGTCTCGATTGATATCCATTGTTGCCAGTTATGTAACAGCTCTTTAAGATACAAAAGTTGATTTCACAGAGCACACAATGCATTGACATTAAAAGAAGTATACATTTCAATTTTACTCAAAAGTACTGACTGCAAACTTTGGAAACCACTAAACTTAACTTCCCATACGATTCTGAGTTGTCTGCAATCAGTTTGATGCTTGTGCTCCATAAGATACAAAAGTTGATTTTCACAGTGCCTGTAATTCTTTGACATATAGAAACATATAAAATAGGTGCAGGAGTAGGCCATTTGGCCCTTCGAGCCTGCACCGCCATTCAGTATGATCATGGCTGATCTTCCAACTCAGAATCCTGTACCTGCCTTCTCTCCATACCCCCCCGATCCCTTTAGCCACAAGAGCCATATCTATCTCCTTCTTTAATATAGCCAATGAACTGGCCTCAACTGTTTCCTGTGGCAGAGAATTCCACAGATTCACCACTCTCTGTGTGAAGAAGTTTTTCCTAAAAGGCTTCCCCTTTATCCTCAAACTGTGACCCCCTCGTTCTGGACTTCCCCAACATAGGGAACAATCTTTGTGCATCTAGCCTGTTGAATCCCGTTAGGATTTTATACGTTTCAATGAGATCCCCCCTCAATCTTCTAAATTCCAACGAGTATAAGTCTAGCCGATTAAGTAAAATTTCAATTTTACTGGAAAGTACTGACTGCAAACTTCATGGAAATCTCTTAACGTAACTTCCCGAATGATTCTGCGTTCTTTGCAACCTGATTTATGCCTGTGCTCTTCAAGATACAAAAGTTGTTTTCTCAATGCGTTGAATTCTTTGACAGTATAAAAGAGTACATTTCAATTTTACTCAAATGTACTCACTGCAAACCTGATGGAAACATCTTAACGTAACTTCCCGTATGATTCTGAGTACTTTGAAACCTGTTTCATGCCTGTGCTCATTCAGATAAAAAATGTTGATTTCACAGTGCATACAATGCATGCAAATAAAAAGAAGCATACATTTCAATTTTACTCAAAAGTTCTAACTGCAAACTTTGGAAACCACTAAACTTAACTTCCCATACGATTCTGAGTTGTCTGCAATCAGTTTGATGCTTGTGCTCCATAAGATACAAAAGTTGATTTTCACAGTACAGACTGTGAATCATTGATATTAAAAGATGTATACATCTCAATTCTACTCAAAAGTACTGACTGCAAACCTGATGGAAACCTCTTAACTTAACTTTCCATATGATTCTGACTTGTTTGCAACCTGTTTTATCCCTTTTCTCTTTAAGATAAAAAAAAAGTTGGTTTCACAGTGCATACAATCATTGACATTAGAAGAAGTATAGATATCAATTTTACTCAAAAATACTGACTATAAACTTAACAGAAACCTCCTAACTTAACTTCCCATATGATACTGAGTTGTTTGCAAGCTGTTTTATGCCTGTTCTCTGCAAGATACAAAAGTTGTCTTCTCAGTGTATACACCGCTTTGACATTAAAAGAAGTATACATTTCGATTTTACTCAAAAGTACTGGCTGCAAACTCAATGGAAACCTCTAAACATAACTTCCCATATGATTCTGAGTTGTTTGCAAACTGTTTTATGCCTTGTCTCTTCAAGATACAAAAGTTGCTTTGACATTAAAAGAAGTATACATTTGAACTCTACTCAAGATTACTGAATGCAAATATAATGGCAACCTCTTAACTTAACTTCCGATATGCTTCTGAGCTGTTTGGAACCTGTTTTATGCCTGTGTTCTTCAAGATACATGAAGTTTTTTTTTCTCAGTGCATACAATCAGAGAGGACAGAAGATGGAATCAGAGCAGGCAGGAAAATTTTTAATTGGGGAAGGGCAAATTATGAGGCTATAACTTTTGGGTGTGAATTGGGATGATGTTTTTTGCAGGGAAATGTACGATGGACATGCGGTCGATGTTTAGAGATCTCTTGCAGGATGTTAGGGATCAGTTTGTCCCAGTGAGGAAGATAAAGAATGGTAGGGTGAAGGGTGAATGGCAGGTGACAAGTGAGGTGGAAAATCTAGTCAGGTGGAAGAAGGCAGCATACATGATGTTTAGGAAGCAGGGATCAGATGGGTCTATTGAGGAATATAGGGAAGCAAGAAAGCAGCTTAAGAAGGGGCTGAGAAAAGCAAGAAGGGGGCATGAGAAGGCCTTGGCGAGTAGGGTAGAGGAAAACCCAAAGGCATTCTTCAATTATGTGAAGAAAAAACGATGACAGGAGTGAAGGTAGGACCGATTAGAGATAAAGGTGGGAAGATGTGCCTGGAGGCTGTGGAAGTGAGCGAGGTCCTCAATGAATACTTCTCTTCGGTATTCACCAATGAGAGGGAACTTGATGATGGTGAGGACAATATGAGTGAGGTTGATGTTCTGGAGCAAGTTGATATTAAGGGAGAGGAGGTGCTGGAGTTGTTAAAATACATTAGGACGGATAAGTCCCCGGGGCCTGACGGAATATTCCCCAGGCTGCTCCATGAGGCAAGGGAAGACATTGCTGAGCCTCTGGCTAGGATCCCTATCTCCTCGTTGTCCACGGGAATGGTACCGGAGGATTGGAGGGAAGCGAATGTTGTCCCCTTGTTCAAAAAACAAAAGAAGTAGTAGGCTTAGTCCAGGTAATTATAGACCAGTGAGCCTTACGTTTGTGGGAAAGCTGTTGGAAAAGATTCTTAGAGATAGAATCTCTGGGCATTTAGAAAATCATGGTCTGATCAGGGCCAGTCAGCATGGCTTTGTGAAGGGCAGATCATGTCTAACAAGCCTGATAGAGTTCTTTGTGGAGGTGACCAGGCATATAGATGAGGGTAGTGCAGTGGATGTGATCTATATGGATTTTAGTAAGGCATTCGACAAGGTTCCACATGGTAGGCTTATTCAGAAAGTCAGAAGGCATGGGATCCAGGGAAGTTTGGCCAGGTGGATTCAGAATTGGCTTGCCTGCAGAAGGCAGAGGGTCATGGTGAAGGGAGTACATTCAGATTGGAGGATTGTGACTAGTGGTGTCTCACAAGGATCTGTTTTGGGACCTCTACTTTTCGTGATTTTTATTAACTGGAGGGGTAGAAGGGAGGGTTGGCAAGTTTGCAGATGACATAAAGGTTGGTGGTGTGGTTGATGGTGTAGAGGATTGTCAAAGGTTACAGACAGACATTGATAGGATGAAGAAGTGGGCTGAGAAGTGGCAGATGGAGTTCAACACGAAGGAGTGTGAGGTAGTACACTTTGGAAGGACAAACTCCAAGGCAGAGTACAAAGTAAATGGCAGGATGCTTGGTAGTGTGGAGGAGCAGAGGGATCTGGAGGTACATGTCCACAGATACCTGAAAGTTGCCTCACAGGTGGATAGGGTAGTTAAGAGTGCTTATGGGGTGTTAGGTTTCATAAGTCGAGGGATAGAGTTTAAGAGTCGCCATGTAATGATGCAGCGCTATAAAAATCTGGTTAGGCTAAACTCGGAGTATTGTGTCCAGTTCTGGTCGCCTCACTATAGGAAGGATGTGGAAACATTGGAAAGGGTACAGAGGAGATTTACCAGGGTGCTGCCTGGTTTAGAGAGTATGCATTATGATCATACTCAGATCTCGGGCTTTACTATTTGGAGAGAAGGAAGATGAGAGGAGACATGATAATAAGAGGAATAGATAGAATGGATAGCCACTGCGTCTTCCCCAGGGTACCACTGCTCAATACAAGAGGACATGGCTTTAAGATAAGCAGTGGGAAGTTCAAGGGGAGTATTAGAGGAAAGTTTTTTTGTCAGAGAGTGGTTCATGCGTGGAATGTACTGCCTGAGTCAGTGGTGGAGGCAGATACACTGGTGAAGTTTAAGAGACAACTAGATAGGTATATGGAGGAATTTAAGGTGGGGGCATATGGGAGGCAGGATTTGAGGATCAGCACAAATTTGTGGGCTGAAGGGCCTGTACTTTTCTATGATCTATGTTCTATGTAATCCTTTGACTGTAAAAGAATTATACATTTCAATTTTACTCTTCAAGATACAAAAGTTGGTTTCACAGTGCATACAATGCATTGACATTAAAAGAAGAATACATTTCCATTATACTCAAAGGTACTGACAACAAACCTAATGAAAACCTAATAACTTAATTTCCCAAATGATTCTGAGTTGTTCGCAACTTGTTTTATGCCTCTACTCTTCAAGGTATAGAAGTTGTATTCTCACTACATAGAATGCTTTGACAGTAAAAGACGTGTACATTTCAATTTCACTCAAAGGTACTGACTGCAAACCTGTTAACTTAATTTCCCAAAGAATTCTGAGTTGTTTGCAACTTGCTTTATGCCTGTGCTCTTCAAGATACAAAAGTTGTTTTCTCAGTGCATAGAATGCTTTGACAGTAAAAGAAGTGTACATTTCAATTTTACTCAGAACTGCTGACTGCAAATCTGATGGAACCCTCTTAACTTAACATCCCATATGATGCTGACTGTTTGCAACCAGATTCATTCCTCTGCTCTCCAAGACACAAAAGTTCTTCTCAGTGCGTACAATGCTTTGACATTAAAAGAAGTATACATTTCAATTTTACTCAAAAGTAATGACTGCAAATTAATGGAAACCTCTTAACTTAACTTCCCATATAATTCTGAGTTGTTGGCAACCAGATCTATGCCTCTACTCTTTAACATAAAAAGTGGTTTCACAGTGCATATGATGAATTGACATTAAAAGAAGTATGCATTTCAATTTTAAACAAAAATACTGACTGCAAACTTAACAAAACCCTCTTAACCTAAGTTCCCATATGACACTGAGTTGTTTGCAAACTGTTTTGCTCTTCAAGATACAAAAGTTGTTCTCTCAGTGCAGGCAATGCTTTGGCATTAAAAGACTATTACATTTCAATTTTACTGAGAAGCACTGACTACAACCCAGATGGAAATCTCTTAACTTAACTTCCCGAATGATTCTGAGTTGTTTGCAACCTCTTTTATGCCTGCTCTCTTCAAGATAAAGAAGTTCATTTCTCAGTGCATACAGTGCTTTGACATTAAAAGAAGTTTACCTTTCAATTTTACTCAGAACTACTGACTGCAAACCTGATGAAAACATTTTAACTTAAGTTCCCATATGATTCTGAGTTGTTTGAGACCTGTTTTATCACTGAGCTCTTCAAGATAAAAAAAATTGTTTTCTCAGTGCATACAGTGCATTGACATTATAGGAAGTATACCTTTCAGTTTTACACAAAAGTACTGACTGCAACCTGAAGGAAACATCTTCACATAACTCTCCATATGATTCTGAGGTGTGAGACCTGTTTTATCACTGAGCTCTCGAAGATAAAACAAGTTCTCTCAGTGCAGACAGTACTTTGACATTAAAAGAAGTATACCTTTCAAAAAAGAAGTATACCTTTCAATTTTACACAAAAGTACTGACTGCACACCTGATAGAAACAACTTAACTAAACTCCCCGTATGACTCTGAGTTGTTTGAGACCTTTTTTACCACTGAGCTCTTGAAAACTTATCTCAGTGCATGCAGTGCATGCAGTACTTTGACATTTTAGGAAGTATACCTTTCAATTTTACTCAAATCTACTGACGGCACACATGATGGAAACATCTTAACTTAACTCCCCATATGATACTAAGTTCTTTGAGACCTGTTTTATCACTGATTTCTTCAGGATAAAAAAGTTGTTGTCTCAGTGCATACAGTGCATTGACATTATAAGATGTATACCTTACAATTTTACTCAGAACTACTGACTGAAAACCTGATGGATACATCTTAACTTCACTCCCCATATGATTCTGAGTTCTGTGAGACCTGTTTTATCACTGAGCTCTTCAAGATAAAAAAAAAGTTGTTTTCTCAGGGTGTGTAGTGCTTTGAGATTAAAAGAAGTATACCTTCCAATTTTATTCAAAGGTACTGACTGCAAACCTGATGAAAATATCTCAGCATAACTCCCCACATGATTCTGAGTTGTTTGAGACCTGTTTTATCACTGAACTCTTGAAGATAAAAAAAGTTTTCACAATGCATACAGTGCATTGAAATTAAAAGAAGTGTACCTTTCAATTTTCCGAAAAAATACTGACTACAAACCTGATGGAAACATTTGAACATAACTCCCCATATGACTCTGAGTTGTTTGAGAGCTTTTTTACCACTGAGCTCTTGAAGATAAAAAAAAGTTATCTCAGTGCATGCAGTGCTTTGACATTTTAAGAAGTATACCTTTCAATTTTACTCAAAAGTACTGACTGCACAGCTGATGGAAACATCTTAACTTAACTCCCCTCATGATTCTGAGTTGTTTGAGACCTGTTGCATGAGTGAGCTCTTCAAGATAAAAAAGCTGTTTACTCAGTCCATACAGTGCATTGACAAAATAAGAAGCAAACATTTCAATTTTACTCAAATCTACTGACTGCAACCCTGATGGAAACATCTCAGCTTAACTTCCCATATGATTCTGAGTTGTTTGAGACCTGTTTTTTCACTAAGCTCTTCAAGACAAAAAAGGTGTTTTCTCAGTGCATACAGTGCATTGACATTATAAGAAGTATGACTTTCAATTTTACGCAAAAGTATTGACTGAAAATCTAATGGAATCATCTTAACCTGACTCCCCATATGACTCTGAGTTGTTTGAGACATACTTTATCGCTGACCTCTTCAAGATAAACAAGTTGAGTTCGCAGTGCATACAGAGCTTTGACATTAAAGGAAGTGTACCTTTCAATTTTACGAAAAATACTGACTGCAAACCTGATGGAAACATCTTACCCTAACTCCTCATATGATTCTGAGTTGTTTCAGACCTGTTTTACCACTTAACTCTTCAAGATAAACAAGTTGATTTTGCAGTGCGTACAGTGCTTTGACGTTAAAAGACGTGTACCTTTCAATTTTACGAAACAATATTGATTGCAAAACTGATGGAAACATCTTAACTTAACTCCCCATATGATTCTGAGTTGTTTGAGCCTTGTTTTATCACTGAGCTCTTCAAGATAAAACAAGGTTGTTTTCTCAGTCCATACAGTGATTTGACAATATAAGAAGCATACATTTCAACTTTACTCAATCTACTGACTGCAAACCTGATGGAAGCATCTTAACTTAACTCCCCATATGATTCTGAGTTGTTTCAGACCTGTTTTATAACTCAGTTCCTCAGGATAAAAAAGTTGTTTTCTCAGTGCATGCAGTGCATTGACATTATAAGAAGTATGACTTTCAATTTTACACAAAAGTATTGACTGAAAATCTAATGGAATCATCTTAACCTGACTCCCCATATGATTCTGAGTTGTTTCAGACCTGTTTTACCACTGAACACTTCAAGATAAACAAGCTGATTTTGCAGTGCGTACAGTGCTTTGACATTAAAAGACATGTACCTTTCAATTTTACGAAACAATACTGATTGAAAAACTGATGGAAACATCTTAACTTAACTCTCCATATGTTTCTGAGTTGTTTGAGATCTGTTTCATGAGTGAGCTTTTCAAGATAAAAAAAGTTTTTTCAGTGCATTCAGTGATTTGACTGTACAAGAAGTATACCTTTCAATTTTACTCAAAGGTATTGACTGCATACCTGATGGAAACATCTCAACATAACTTCCCATTTGATTCTGAGTTGTTTTATAGCTGTTTGATCACTGAGCTCTTGAAGAAAAAAAAAGTTGATGTTTCAGTGAATACAGTGCTTTGACATTAAAAGAAGTAGACTTTTCCATTTTACTCAAAGGAACTGAATGCAAACCTGATGGAAACACCTTCACTTAACTCCCCATTTGATTCGGAGTTGTTTTATAGCTGTTTGATCACTGAGCTCTTAAAGAAAAAAAAGTTGATTTCTCAGTGCAAACAGTGCTTTGACATTAAAAGAAGTAGACCTTTCCATTTTACTCAAAGGTACTGAATGCAAAACTGGTAGAAGCACCTTTCTTTAACTCCCCAAATGAATCTCAGTTGTATTATATCTGTGTGATCACTGAGCTCAGGAAGAAAAAAAAGTTGATTGCTCAGTGCATACTGTGCTTTGCCATTAAAAGAAGTATACCTTTCCATTTTACTCGAAAGTATTGACTGCATACCTGATGGAAACATCTTAACTTCACTCCCCACGTGATTCTGAGTTGTTTGAGCCCTGTTTTATCACTGAGCTCTTCAAGATGAAAAGAAGTTGTTTTCTCAGTTAATGCAGTGCTTTGACGTTGAAAGAAGTGTACCTCTCAATATTACTCAAAAGTACTGACTGCAAACCTGTTGGAAACATGTTAACTTAACTCCCCATATGATTCTGAAGTGTGTAAGACCTGTTTTATCACTGAGCTCTTCTGGATAAAAATCTTGTTTTCTCAGTGCATACAGTGCATTCACATTAAAAGCAGTATACCTTTCAATTTTACTCAAAAGTACTGACTGCAAACCAGTTGGAAAGATCTGAACACTCCGTTTGATTCTGAGTTGTTTGAGTCCTGTTTTATCACTGAGCTCTTCAAGATTAAAAAAAAGTTGCTTCCTCAGTTCATACAATGCTTTGACATTAAAAGAAGTATACCTTTCAATTTTACTCAAAGTACTGACTGCAAACCAGTTGGAAACATCTTAACCTAACACCCCATATGATTCTGAGTTGGTTGAGACCTGTTTCATCACTGAGCTCTTCAAGATATATACGTTGATTTTGCAGTGCGTACAGTGCTTTGACATTAAAAGAAGTGTACCTTTCAATTTTACGAAACAATACTGATTGCAAAACTGATGGAAACATCTTAACTTAAGTCCCCATATGATTCTGAGTTGTTTGAGACCTCTTTCATGAGTGAGATCTTCAAGATAAAAAAGTTGTTTTCTTGGTTCATACAGTGTATTGACTTTAAAAGAAGTATCCCTTTCAATTTTACTCAGAAGTACTGACTGCACACCTGATGGAAACATCTTAACCTAACTCCCCATATGACTCTGAACTTTTTGAGACCTGTTTTATCACTGACCTCTTCAAGGTAAACAAGTTGATTTCGCAGTGCGTACAGAGTTTGACATTAAAAGAAGCGTACCTTGCAATTTTACAAAAAAATACTAACTGCAAACCTGTTCAAGACATGTCAACATAACTCTCCATAAGGTTCTAAGTTTTTTAAGACCTGTTTTATTACTGACCTCCTCAAAATAAACAACTTGATTTCGCTGTACATACAGAGCTTTGACATTGAAAGAAGTATACCTCTCAATATGACTCAAATGTACTGAATGCAAACCTGTTGGAAACATCTTAACTTAACTCCCCGTATGATTCTCAGATGTTTGAGATCTATGTCATAAGTTAGCTCTTCAGGTTAAAGAAGCTGTTTACTCAGTGCATACAGTGAATTGACATTAAAAGAAGTATACCTCTCAATAGTAATCAAAAGTGCAGACTCAAACCTGATGGAAACATCTTAACTTAACTCCCCATATGATTCTGAGTTATTTGAGACTTGTTTTGCCTCTAAGCACTTGAAGATAAATAAAGTTTTCTCAGTGCATGCAGTGCTTTGACATTAAAAGAAATATCCCTTTCAATTTTACACAAAAGTACTGACTGCACAACTGATGGAAACATCTTAATTTAACTCCCCATATGACTCTGAGTTGTTTGAGACCTGTTTTATCACCAAACTCTTCAAGAAAAACAAGTTGATTTTGCAGTGCATAGAGTGTTTCGACATTGAAAGAAGTGTATCTTTCATATTTATGAAAAAATACTGACTGCAAACCTGATAAACATCTTAACTTAACTCCCCATATGATTCTGAGTTGTTTGAGACCTGTTCCATGAGTCAATCCTTCAAGATAAAAAAGTGGTTTTCACGGTGCATACAGTGCATTGACTATAAAAGAAGTATACCTTTTAATTACTCAAGGGTACTGAATGCAAACCAGATGGAAGCATCTTAACTTAATTCCCCATGTGATTTTGAGGTGTGTGATAACTGTTTTATCACTGAGCTCTTCTGCATAAAAAAATTGTTTTCTCAGTTAATACAGTGCTTTGACATTGAAAGAACTATACCTTTCAATTTTACTCAAAAATACTGACTGCAAACCTGTAGGAAACATCTTAACTTAACTCCCGACATGATTCTGAGTTGTTTGAGCCCTGTTTTATCACTGAGCTCTTCAAGATGAAAAAAAAGTTGTTTTCTCAGTTAATACAGAACTTTGACATTGAAAGAAGTATACCTCTCAATATGACTCAAAGGTACTGAATGCAAACCTGTTGGAAACATCTTAACTTAACTCCCCGTATGATTCTCAGGTGTTTGAGATCTATGTCATAAGTTAGCTCTTCAGGTTAAACAAGCTGTTTACTCAGTGCATACAGTGCATTGACATTAAAAGAGGTATACCTCTCAATAGTAATCAAAAGTGCAGACTCAAACCTGATGGAAACATCTTAACTTTACTCCCCATATGATTCTGAGTTATTTGAGACTTGTTTTGCCTCTAAGCACTTGAAGATAAAAAAAGTTTTCAAAGTGCATGCAGTGCTTTGACATTAAAAGAAATATCCCTTTCAATTTTACACAAAAGTACTGACCGCACAACTGATGGAAACATCTTAATTTAACTCCCCATATGACTCTGAGTTGTTTGAGACCTGTTTTATCACCAAACTCTTCAAGAAAAACAAGTTGATTTTGCAGTGCATAGAGTGTTTCGACATTGAAAGAAGTGTATCTTTCATATTTACGAAAAAATACTGACTGCAAACCTGATAAACATCTTAACTTATTCCCCATATGATTCTGAGTTGTTTGAGAACTGTTCCATGAGTCAATCCTTCAAGATAAAAAAGTGGTTTTCACGGTGCATACAGTGCATTGACTATAAAAGAAGTATACCTTTTAATTCTACTCAAGGGTACTGAATGCAAACCAGACGGAAACATCTTAACTTAATTCCCCATGTGATTTTGAGGTGTGTGATAACTGTTTTATCACTGAGCTCTTCTGCATAAAAAAATTGTTTTCTCAGTTAATACAGTGCTTTGACATTGAAAGAAGTATACCTTTCAATTTTACTCAAAAATACTGACTGCAAACCTGTTGGAAACATCTTAACTTAACTCCCGACATGATTCTGAGTTGTTTGAGCCCTGTTTTATCACTGAGCTCTTCAAGATGAAAAAAAAAGTTGTTTTCTCAGTTAATACAGAGCTTTGACATTGAAAGAAGTATACCTCTCAATATGACTCAAAGGTACTGAATGCAAACCTGTTGGAAACATCTTAACTTAACTCCCCGTATGATTCTCAGGTGTTTGAGATCTATGTCATAAGTTAGCTCTTCAGGTTAAACAAGCTGTTTACTCAGTGCATACAGTGCATTGACATTAAAAGAGGTATACCTCTCAATAGTAATCAAAAGTGCAGACTCAAACCTGATGGAAACATCTTAACTTTACTCCCCATATGATTCTGAGTTATTTGAGACTTGTTTTGCCTCTAAGCACTTGAAGATAAAAAAAGTTTTCAAAGTGCATGCAGTGCTTTGACATTAAAAGAAATATCCCTTTCAATTTTACACAAAAGTACTGACCGCACAACTGATGGAAACATCTTAATTTAACTCCCCATATGACTCTGAGTTGTTTGAGACCTGTTTTATCACCAAACTCTTCAAGAAAAACAAGTTGATTTTGCAGTGCATAGAGTGTTTCGACATTGAAAGAAGTGTATCTTTCATATTTACGAAAAAATACTGACTGCAAACCTGATAAACATCTTAACTTAACTCCCCATATGATTCTGAGTTGTTTGAGACCTGTTCCATGAGTCAATCCTTCAAGATAAAAAAGTGGTTTTCACGGTGCATACAGTGCATTGACTATAAAAGAAGTATACCTTTTAATTCTACTCAAGGGTACTGAATGCAAACCAGACGGAAACATCTTAACTTAATTCCCCATGTGATTTTGAGGTGTGTGATAACTGTTTTATCACTGAGCTCTTCTGCATAAAAAAATTGTTTTCTCAGTTAATACAGTGCTTTGACATTGAAAGAAGTATACCTTTCAATTTTACTCAAAAATACTGACTGCAAACCTGTTGGAAACATCTTAACTTAACTCCCGACATGATTCTGAGTTGTTTGAGCCCTGTTTTATCACTGAGCTCTTCAAGATGAAAAAAAAGTTGTTTTCTCAGTTAATACAGAGCTTTGACATTGAAAGAAGTATACCTCTCAATATGACTCAAATGTACTGAATGCAAACCTGTTGGAAACATCTTAACTTAACTCCCCGTATGATTCTCAGGTGTTTGAGATCTATGTCATAAGTTAGCTCTTCAGGTTAAACAAGCTGTTTACTCAGTGCATACAGTGCATTGACATTAAAAGAGGTATACCTCTCAATAGTAATCAAAAGTGCAGACTCAAACCTGATGGAAACATCTTAACTTTACTCCCCATATGATTCTGAGTTATTTGAGACTTGTTTTGCCTCTAAGCACTTGAAGATAAAAAAAGTTTTCAAAGTGCATGCAGTGCTTTGACATTAAAAGAAATATCCCTTTCAATTTTACACAAAAGTACTGACCGCACAACTGATGGAAACATCTTAATTTAACTCCCCATATGACTCTGAGTTGTTTGAGACCTGTTTTATCACCAAACTCTTCAAGAAAAACAAGTTGATTTTGCAGTGCATAGAGTGTTTCGACATTGAAAGAAGTGTATCTTTCATATTTACGAAAAAATACTGACTGCAAACCTGATAAACATCTTAACTTATTCCCCATATGATTCTGAGTTGTTTGAGAACTGTTCCATGAGTCAATTCTTCAAGATAAAAAAGTGGTTTTCACGGTGCATACAGTGCATTGACTATAAAAGAAGTATACCTTTTAATTCTACTCAAGGGTACTGAATGCAAACCAGACGGAAACATCTTAACTTAATTCCCCATGTGATTTTGAGGTGTGTGATAACTGTTTTATCACTGAGCTCTTCTGCATAAAAAAACTTGTTTTCTCATTTAATACAGTGCTTTGACATTGAAAGAAGTATACCTTTCAATTTTACTCAAAAATACTGACTGCAAACCTGTTGGAAACATCTTAACTTAACTCCCGACATGATTCTGAGTTGTTTGAGCCCAGTTTTATCACTGAGCTCTTCAAGATGAAAAAAAAAGTTGTTTTCTCAGTTAATACAGTGCTTGGCATTGAAAGAAGTATACCTCTCAATATTACTCAAATGTACTGACTGGAAACCTATTGGAAACATCTTAACTTAACTCCCCACATGATTCTGAGTTGTTTGAGCCCTGTTTTATCACTGAGCTCTTCAAGATGAAAAAAAGTTGTTTTCTCAGTTAATACAGAGCTTTGACATTGAAAGAAGTATGCCTCTCAATATTACTCAAATGTACTGAATGCAAACCTGTTGGAAACATCTTAACTTAACTCCCCGTATGATTCTCAGGTGTTTGAGATCTATGTCATGAGTTAGCTCTTCAGGTTAAACAAGCTGTTTACTCAGTGCATACAGTGCATTGACATTAAAAGAAGTATACCTCTCAATAGTAATCAAAAGTGCAGACTCAAACCTGATGGAAACATCTTAACTTAAATCCCCATATGATTCTGAGTTATTTGAGACTTGTTTTGCCACTAGCACTTGAAGATAAAAAAAAGTTTTCTCAGTGCATGCAGTGCTTTGACATTAAAAGAAATATCCCTTTCAATTTTTCACAAAAGTACTGACTGCACAACTGATGGAAACATCTTAATTTAACTCCCCATATGACTCTGAGTTGTTTGAGACCTGTTTTATCACCAAACTCTTCAAGAAAAACAAGTTGATTTTGCAGTGCATAGAGTGTTTCGACATTGAAAGGAGTGTATCTTTCATATTTACGAAAAAATACTGACTGCAAACCTGATAAACATCTTAACTTAACTCCCCATATGATTCTGAGTTGTTTGAGACCTGTTCCATGAGTCAATCCTTCAAGATAAAAAAGTGGTTTTCACGGTGCATACAGTGCATTGACTATAAAAGAAGTATACCTTTTAATTCTACTCAAGGGTACTGAATGCAAACCAGACGAAAACATCTTAACTTAACTCCCCATGTGATTTTGAGGTGTGTGATAACTGTTTTATCACTGAGCTCTTCTGCATAAAAAAACTTCTGAGATGTCTGAAAGTTGTTTCATGTCACTGCAGTGTAAGACAAAAAAGTTGATTTCTCAGTGCATACAAAGCTTTGACAATGCAAGTAGTATACACTTCAATTTCACAGCAAAGTACTTACTGCAAACCTAATGGAAACACCTTAGGTTAACTTCCCACATGATTCTGAGATGTCTGAAAGTTGTTTCATGCCTGTGCAGTGTAAGACAAAAAAGTTGTTTTCTCAGTGCATACAATGCTTTGACAATACAAGTAGTATACATTTCAATTTCACAGCAAAGTACTTACTGCAAAGCTAATGGAAACACCTTAGGTTAACTTCCCACATGATTCTGAGATGTCTGAAAGTTGTTTCATGCCTGTGCAGTGTAGGACAAAAAAGTTGTTTTCTCAGTGCATACAATGCTTTCACAATGCAAGTAGTATACACTTCAATTTCACAGCAAAGTACTTACTGCAAACCTAATGGAAACACCTTAGGTTAACTTCCCACATGATTCTGAGATGTCTGAAAGTTGTTTCATGCCTGTACAGTGTAAGACAAAAAAGTTGATTTCTCAGGGCATACAATGCTTTGACAATACAAGTAGTATACATTTCAATTTTTTAGCAAAGGACTTACTGCAAACCTAATAGAAACACCTTAGGTTTACTTCCCACATGATTCTGAGATGTCCGAAAGTTGTTTCATGCCTGTACAGTGTAAGACAAAAAAGTTGTTTTCTCAGGGCATACAATGCTTTGACAATACAAGTAGTATACATTTCAATTTTACACCAAAGTACTTACTGCAAAGCTAATGGAAACACCTCAGGTTAACTTCCCACATGATTCTGAGATGTCTGAAAGTTGTTTCATGCCTGTGCAGTGTAAGACAAAAAAGTTGATTTCTCAGTGCATACAATGCTTTGACAATACAAGTAGTATACATTTCAATTCTACAGCAAAGTACTTACTGCAAACCTAATGGAAACACCTTAGGTTAACTTGCCACATGATTCTGAGATGTCTGAAAGTTGTTTCATGCCTGTACAGTGTAAGACAAAAAAGTTGTTTTCTCAGGGCATACAATGCTTTGACAATACAAGTAGTATACATTTCAATTTCAAAGCAAAGAACTTACTGCAAACCTAATGGAAACACCTTAGGATAACTTCACACATGATTCTGAGATGTCTGAAAGTTGTTTCATGTCACTGCAGTGTAAGACAAAAAAGGTGATTTTTCAGTGCATACAAAGCTTTGACAATGCAAGTAGTATACTCTTCAATTTCACAGCAAAGTACTTACTGCAAACCTAATGGAAACACCTTAGGTTAACTTCCCACATGATTCTGAGATGTCTGAAAGTTGTTTCATACCTGTGCAGTGTAGGACAAAAAAGTTGTTTTCTCAGTGCATACAATGCTTTCACAATGCAAGTAGTATACACTTCAATTTCACAGCAAAGTACTTACTGCAAAGCTAATGGAAACACCTTAGGTTAACTTCCCACATGATTCTGAGATGTCTGAAAGTTGTTTCATGTTACTGCAGAGTAAGACAAAAAAGTTGATTTCTCAGTGCATACAATGCTTTGACAATACAAGTAGTATACATTTCAATTTTACACCAAAGTACTTACTGCAAACCTAATGGAAACACCTTAGGTTAACTTCACACATGATTCTGAGATGTCTGAAAGTTGTTTCATGTCACTGCAGTGTAAGACAAAAAAGGTGATTTCTCAGTGCATACAAAGCTTTGACAATGCAAGTAGTATACTCTTCAATTTCACAGCAAAGTACTTACTGCAAACCTAATGGAAACACCTTAGGTTAACTTCCCACATGATTCTGAGATGTCTGAAAGTTGTTTCATGCCTGTGTAGTGTAGGACAAAAAAGTTGTTTTCTCAGTGCATACAATGCTTTCACAATGCAAGTAGTATACACTTCAATTTCACAGCAAAGTACTTACTGCAAAGCTAATGGAAACACCTTAGGTTAACTTCCCACATGATTCTGAGATGTCTGAAAGTTGTTTCATGCCTGTACAGTGTAAGACAAAAAAGTTGATTTCTCAGGGCATACAATGCTTTGACAATACAAGTAGTATACATTTCAATTTTTTAGCAAAGGACTTACTGCAAACCTAATAGAAACACCTTAGGTTAACTTCCCACATGATTCTGAGATGTCCGAAAGTTGTTTCATGCCTGTACAGTGTAAGACAAAAAAGTTGTTTTCTCAGGGCATACAATGCTTTGACAGTACAAGTAGCATACATTTCAATTTTACACCAAAGTACTTACTGCAAAGCTAATGGAAACACCTTAGGTTAACTTGCCACATGATTCTGAGATGTCTGAAAGTTGTTTCATGCCTGTGCAGTGTAAGACAAAAAAGTTGATTTCTCAGTGCATACAATGCTTTGACAATACAAGTAGTATACATTTCAATTTTACACCAAAGTACTTACTGCAAACCTAATGGAAACACCTTAGGTTAACTTCCCACATGATTCTGAGATGTCTGAAAGTTGTTTCATGCCTGTACAGTGTAAGACAAAAAAGTTGTTTTCTCAGGGCATACAATGCTTTGACAATACAAGTAGTATACATTTCAATTTCAAAGCAAAGAACTTACTGCAAACCTAATGGAAACACCTTAGGTTTACTTCCCACATGATTCTGAGATGTCTGAAAGTTGTTTCATGTTACTGCAGAGTAAGACAAAAAAGTTGATTTCTCAGTGCATACAATGCTTTGACAATACAAGTAGTATACATTTCAATTTTACACCAAAGTACTTACTGCAAACCTAATGGAAACACCTTAGGTTAACTTCCCACATGATTCTGAGATGTCTGAAAGTTGTTTCATGCCTGTACAGTGTAAGACAAAAAAGTTGATTTCTCAGGGCATACAATGCTTTGACAATACAAGTAGTATACATTTCAATTTTACAGCAAAGTACTTACTGCAAACCTAATGGAAACACCTTAGGTTAACTTCCCACATGATTCTGAGATGTCTGAAAGTTGTTTCATGCCTGTACAGTGTAAGACAAAAAAGTTGTTTTCTCAGGGCATACAATGCTTTGACAATACAAGTAGTATACATTTCAATTTTACAGCAAAGTACTTACTGCAAAGCTAATGGAAACACCTTAGGTTAACTTCCCACATGATTCTGAGATGTCTGAAAGTTGTTTCATGCCTGTACAGTGTAAGACAAAAAAGTTGTTTTCTCAGGGCATACAATGCTTTGACAATACAAGTAGTATACATTTCAATTTTACACCAAAGTACTTACAGCAAACCTAATGGAAACACCTTAGGTTAACTTCCCACATGATTCTGAGATGTCTGAAAGTTGTTTCATGCCTGTGCAGTGTAAGACAAAAAAGTTGATTTCTCAGTGCATACAATGCTTTGACAATACAAGTAGTATACATTTCAATTTTACAGCAAAGTACTTACTGCAAACCTAATGGAAACACCTTAGGTTAACTTCCCACATGATTCTGAGATGTCTGAAAGTTGTTTCATGCCTGTACAGTGTAAGACAAAAAAGTTTGATTTCTCAGTGCATACAATGCTTTGACAATACAAGTAGTATACATTTCAATTTTACAGCAAAGTACTTACTGCAAACCTAATGGAAACACCTTAGGTTAACTTCCCACATGATTCTGAGATGTCTGAAAGATGTTTCATGCCTGTGCAGTGTAAGACAAAAAAGTTGTTTTCTCAGGGCATACAATGCTTTGACAATACAAGTAGTATACATTTCAATTTTACACCAAAGTACTTACTGCAAAGCTAATGGAAACACCTCAGGTTAACTTGCCACATGATTCTGAGATGTCTGAAAGTTGTTTCATGCCTGTGCAGTGTAAGACAAAAAAGTTGATTTCTCAGTGCATACAATGCTTTGACAATACAAGTAGTATACATTTCAATTTTACAGCAAAGTACTTACTGCAAACCTAATGGAAACACCTTAGGTTAACTTCCCACATGATTCTGAGATGTCTGATAGTTGTTTCATGCCTGTACAGTGTAAGACAAAAAAGTTGTTTTCTCAGGGCATACAATGCTTTGACAATACAAGTAGTATACATTTCAATTTCAAAGCAAAGAACTTACTGCAAACCTAATGGAAACACCTTAGGATAACTTCACACATGATTCTGAGATGTCTGAAAGTTGTTTCATGTCACTGCAGTGTAAGACAAAGAAGTTGATTTCTCAGAGCATACAAAGCTTTGACAATGCAAGTAGTATACACTTCAATTTCACAGCAAAGTACTTACTGCAAACCTAATGGAAACACCTTAGGTTAACTTCCCACATGATTCTGAGATGTCTGAAAGTTGTTTCATGCCTGTACAGTGTAAGACAAAAAAGTTGTTTTCTCAGGGCATACAATGCTTTGACAATACAAGTAGTATACATTTCAATTTCACAGCAAAGTACTTACTGCAAAGCTAATGGAAACACCTTAGGTTAACTTCCCACATGATTCTGAGATGTCTGAAAGTTGTTTCATGTCACTGCAGTGTAAGACAAAAAAGTTGATTTCTCAGTGCATACAATGCTTTGACAATACAAGTAGTATACATTTCAATTTTACACCAAAGTACTTACTGCAAACCTAATGGAAACACCTTAGGTTAACTTCCCACATGATTCTGAGATGTCTGAAAGTTGTTTCATGCCTGTACAGTGTAAGACAAAAAAGTTGATTTCTCAGTGCATACAATGCTTTGACAATACAAGTAGTATACATTTCAATTTTACAGCAAAGGACTTACTGCAAACCTAATGGAAACACCTTAGGTTAACTTCCCACATGATTCTGAGATGTCTGAAAGTTGTTTCATGCCTGTACAGTGTAAGACAAAAAAGTTGTTTTCTCAGGGCATACAATGCTTTGACAATACAAGTAGTATACATTTCAATTTTACACCAAAGTACTTACTGCAAAGCTAATGGAAACACCTTAGGTTAACTTCCCACATGATTCTGAGATGTCTGAAAGTTGTTTCATGCCTGTACAGTGTAAGACAAAAAAGTTGTTTTCTCAGGGCATACAATGCTTTGACAATACAAGTAGTATACATTTCAATTTTACACCAAAGTACTTACAGCAAACCTAATGGAAACACCTTAGGTTAACTTCCCACATGATTCTGAGATGTCTGAAAGTTGTTTCATGCCTGTGCAGTGTAAGACAAAAAAGTTGATTTCTCAGTGCATACAATGCTTTGACAATACAAGTAGTATACATTTCAATTTCACAGCAAAGTACTTACTGCAAAGCTAATGGAAACACCTTAGGTTAACTTCCCACATGATTCTGAGATGTCTGAAAGTTGTTTCATGCCTGTACAGTGTAAGACAAAAAAGTTGATTTCTCAGTGCATACAATGCTTTGACAATACAAGTAGTATACATTTCAATTTTACAGCAAAGTACTTACTGCAAAGCTAATGGAAACACCTTAGGTTAACTTCCCACATGATTCTGAGATGTCTGAAAGATGTTTCATGCCTGTGCAGTGTAAGACAAAAAAGTTGTTTTCTCAGGGCATACAATGCTTTGACAATACAAGTAGTATACATTTCAATTTTACACCAAAGTACTTACTGCAAAGCTAATGGAAACACCTTAGGTTAACTTCCCACATGATTCTGAGATGTCTGAAAGTTGTTACATGCCTGTGCAGTGTAAGACAAAACAGTTGATTTCTCAGTGCATACAATGCTTTGACCATACAAGTGGTATACATTTCAATTTTACAGCAAAGTACTTACTGCAAACCTAATGGAAACACCTTAGGTTAACTTCCCACATGATTCTGAGATGTCTGAAAGTTGTTTCATGCCTGTACAGTGTAAGACAAAAAAGTTGTTTTCTCAGGGCATACAATGCTTTGACAATACAAGTAGTATACATTTCAATTTCAAAGCAAAGAACTTACTGCAAACCTAATGGAAACACCTTAGGATAACTTCACACATGATTCTGAGATGTCTGAAAGTTGTTTCATGTCACTGCAGTGTAAGACAAAAAAGTTGATTTCTCAGTGCATACAATGCTTTGACAATGCAAGTAGTATACATTTCAATTTCACAGCAAAGTACTTACTGCAAACCTAATGGAAACACCTTAGGTTAACTTCCCACATGATTCTGAGATGTCTGAAAGTTGTTTCATGCCTGTGCAGTGTAAGACAAAAAAGTTGTTTTCTCAGTGCATACAATGCTTTGACAATACAAGTAGTATACATTTCAATTTCACAGCAAAGTACTTACTGCAAAGCTAATGGAAACACCTTAGGTTAACTTCCCACATGATTCTGAGATGTCTGAAAGTTGTTTCATGTTACTGCAGTGTAAGACAAAAAAGTTGATTTCTCAGTGCATACAATGCTTTGACAATACAAGTAGTATACATTTCAATTTTACACCAAAGTACTTACTGCAAACCTAATGGAAACACCTTAGGTTAACTTCCCACATGATTCTGAGATGTCTGAAAGTTGTTTCATGTCACTGCAGTGTAAGACAAAAAAGTTGATTTCTCAGTGCATACAATGCTTTGACAATACAAGTAGTATACATTTCAATTTCACAGCAAAGTACTTACTGCAAACCTAATGGAAACACCTTAGGTTAACTTCCCACATGATTCTGAGATGTCTGAAAGTTGTTTCATGCCTGTGCAGTGTAAGACAAAAAAGTTGTTTTCTCAGTGCATACAATGCTTTGACAATGCAAGTAGTATACATTTCAATTTCACAGCAAAGTACTTACTGCAAACCTAATGGAAACACCTTAGGTTAACTTCCCACATGATTCTGAGATGTCTGAAAGTTGTTTCATGCCTGTACAGTGTAAGACAAAAAAGTTGATTTCTCAGGGCATACAATGCTTTGACAATACAAGTAGTATACATTTCAATTTTATAGCAAAGGACTTACTGCAAACCTAATGGAAACACCTTAGGTTAACTTCCCACATGATTCTGAGATGTCTGAAAGTTGTTTCATGCCTGTACAGTGTAAGACAAAAAAGTTGTTTTCTCAGGGCATACAATGCTTTGACAATACAAGTAGCATACATTTCAATTTTACACCAAAGTACTTACTGCAAAGCTAATGGAAACACCTTAGGTTAACTTCCCACATGATTCTGAGATGTCTGAAAGTTGTTTCATGCCACTGCAGTGTAAGACAAAAAAGTTGATTTCTCAGTGCATACAATGCTTTGACAATACAAGTAGTATACATTTCAATTTCACAGCAAAGTACTTACTGCAAACCTAATGGAAACACCTTAGGTTAACTTCCCACATGATTCTGAGATGTCTGAAAGATGTTTCATGCCTGTGCAGTGTAAGACAAAAAAGTTGTTTTCTCAGGGCATACAATGCTTTGACAATACAAGTAGTATACATTTCAATTTTACAGCAAAGTACTTACTGCAAACCTAATGGAAACACCTTAGGTTAACTTCCCACATGATTCTGAGATGTCTGAAAGTTGTTTCATGTTACTGCAGTGTAAGACAAAAAAGTTGATTTCTCAGTGCATACAATGCTTTGACAATACAAGTAGTATACATTTCAATTTTACAGCAAAGTACTTACTGCAAACCTAATGGAAACACCTTAGGTTAACTTCCCACATGATTCTGAGATGTCTGAAAGTTGTTTCATGCCTGTACAGTGTAAGACAAAAAAGTTGTTTTCTCAGGGCATACAATGCTTTGACAATACAAGTAGTATACATTTCAATTTTACTGAAAAGTACTTACTGCAAACCTAATGGAAACACCTTAGGTCAACTTCCCACATGATTCTGAGATGTCTGAAAGTTGTTTCATGCCTGTACAGTGTAAGACAAAAAAGTTGTTTTCTCAGGGCATACAATGCTTTGACAATACAAGTAGTATACATTTCAATTTTACACCAAAGTACTTACTGCAAAGCTAATGGAAACACCTTAGGTTAACTTCCCACATGATTCTGAGATGTCTGAAAGTTGTTTCATGCCTGTGCAGTGTAAGACAAAAAAGTTGTTTTCTCAGTGCATACAATGCTTTGACAATACAAGTAGTATACATTTCAATTTTACACCAAAGTACTTACTGCAAACCTAATGGAAACACCTTAGGTTAACTTCCCACATGATTCTGAGATGTCTGAAAGTTGTTTCATGCCACTGCAGTGTAAGACAAAAAAGTTGATTTCTCAGTGCATACAATGCTTTGACAATACAAGTAGTATACATTTCAATTTTACAGGAAAGTACTTACTGCAAACCTAATGGAAACACCTTAGGTTAACTTCCCACATGATTCTGAGATGTCTGAAAGTTGTTTCATGCCTGTGCAGTGTAAGACAAAAAAGTTGATTTCTCAGTGCATACAATGCTTTGACAATACAAGTAGTATACATTTCAATTTTACAGCAAAGTACTTACTGCAAACCTAATGGAAACACCTTAGGTTAACTTCCCACATGATTCTGAGATGTCTGAAAGTTGTTTCATGCCTGTGCAGTGTAAGACAAAAAAGTTGTTTTCTCAGGGCATACAATGCTTTGACAATACAAGTAGTATACATTTCAATTTTACAGCAAAGTACTTACTGCAAACCTAATGGAAACACCTTAGGTTAACTTCCCACATGATTCTGAGATGTCTGAAAGTTGTTTCATGCCTGTGCAGTGTAAGACCAAAAAAGTTGATTTCTCACTGCATACAATGCTTTGACAATACAAGTGGTATACATTTCAATTTTACAGCAAAGTACTTACTGCAAACCTAATGGAAACACCTTAGGTTAACTTCCCACATGATTCTGAGATGTCTGAAAGTTGTTTCATGCCTGTGTAGTGTAAGACAAAAAAGTTGTTTTCTCAGTGCATACAATGCTTTGACAATACAAGTAGTATAGATTTCAATTTCAAAGCGAACAACTTACTGCAAACCTAATGGAAACACCTTAGGATAACTTCACACATGATTCTGAGATGTCTGAAAGTTGTTTCATGTCACTGCAGTGTAAGACAAAAAAGTTGATTTCTCAGTGCATACAAAGCTTTGACAATGCAAGTAGTATACATTTCAATTTCACAGCAAAGTACTTACTGCAAACCTAATGGAAACACCTTAGGTTAACTTCCCACATGATTCTGAGATGTCTGAAAGTTGTTTCATGCCTGTGCAGTGTAAGACAAAAAAGTTGTTTTCTCAGTGCATACAATGCTTTGACAATACAAGTAGTATACATTTCAATTTTACAGCAAAGTACTTACTGCAAACCTAATGGAAACACCTTAGGTTAACTTCCCACATGATTCTGAGATGTCTGAAAGTTGTTTCATGTCACTGCAGTGTAAGACAAAAAAGTTGATTTCTCAGTGCATACAATGCTTTGACAATACAAGTAGTATACATTTCAATTTTACACCAAAGTACTTACTGCAAACCTAATGGAAACACCTTAGGTTAACTTCCCACATGATTCTGAGATGTCTGAAAGTTGTTTCATGCCTGTACAGTGTAAGACAAAAAAGTTGTTTTCTCAGTGCATACAATGCTTTGACAATACAAGTAGTATACATTTCAATTTTACAGCAAAGTACTTACTGCAAACCTAATGGAAACACCTTAGGTTAACTTCCCACATGATTCTGAGATGTCTGAAAGTTGTTTCATGCCTGTACAGTGTAAGACAAAAAAGTTGTTTTCTCAGGGCATACAATGCTTTGACAATACAAGTAGTATACATTTCAATTTTACACCAAAGTACTTACTGCAAAGCTAATGGAAACACCTTAGGTTAACTTCCCACATGATTCTGAGATGTCTGAAAGTTGTTTCATGCCTGTGCAGTGTAAGACAAAAAAGTTGTTTTCTCAGTGCATACAATGCTTTGACAATACAAGTAGTATACATTTCAATTTTACACCAAAGTACTTACTGCAAACCTAATGGAAACACCTTAGGTTAACTTCCCACATGATTCTGAGATGTCTGAAAGTTGTTTCATGCCTGTGCAGTGTAAGACAAAAAAGTTGATTTCTCAGTGCATACAATGCTTTGACAATACAAGTAGTATACATTTCAATTTTACAGCAAAGTACTTACTGCAAACCTAATGGAAACACCTTAGGTTAACTTCCCACATGATTCTGAGATGTCTGAAAGTTGTTTCATGCCTGTACAGTGTAAGACAAAAAAGTTGATTTCTCAGGGCATACAATGCTTTGACAATACAAGTAGTATACATTTCAATTTTACAGCAAAGTACTTACTGCAAACCTAATGGAAACACCTTAGGTTAACTTCCCACATGATTCTGAGATGTCTGAAAGTTGTTTCATGCCTGTGCAGTGTAAGACAAAAAAGTTGTTTTCTCAGGGCATACAATGCTTTGACAATACAAGTAGTATACATTTCAATTTTACACCAAAGTACTTACTGCAAAGCTAATGGAAACACCTTAGGTTAACTTCCCACATGATTCTGAGATGTCTGAAAGTTGTTTCATGCCTGTGCAGTGTAAGACAAAAAAGTTGATTTCTCAGTGCATACAATGCTTTGACAATACAAGTAGTATACATTTCAATTTTACAGCAAAGTACTTACTGCAAAGCTAATGGAAACACCTTAGGTTAACTTCCCACATGATTCTGAGATGTCTGAAAGTTGTTTCATGCCTGTACAGTGTAAGACAAAAAAGTTGTTTTCTCAGGGCATACAATGCTTTGACAATACAAGTAGTATACATTTCAATTTCAAAGCAAAGAACTTACTGCAAACCTAATGGAAACACCTTAGGTTAACTTCCCACATGATTCTGAGATGTCTGAAAGTTGTTTCATGTCACTGCAGTGTAAGACAAAAAAGTTGATTTCTCAGTGCATACAATGCTTTGACAATACAAGTAGTATACATTTCAATTTCACAGCAAAGTACTTACTGCAAACCTAATGGAAACACCTTAGGTTAACTTCCCACATGATTCTGAGATGTCTGAAAGTTGTTTCATGCCTGTGCAGTGTAAGACAAAAAAGTTGTTTTCTCAGTGCATACAATGCTTTGACAATACAAGTAGTATACATTTCAATTTCACAGCAAAGTACTTACTGCAAACCTAATGGAAACACCTTAGGTTAACTTCCCACATGATTCTGAGATGTCTGAAAGTTGTTTCATGTTACTGCAGTGTAAGACAAAAAAGTTGATTTCTCAGTGCATACAATGCTTTGACAATACAAGTAGTATACATTTCAATTTTACACCAAAGTACTTACTGCAAACCTAATGGAAACACCTTAGGTTAACTTCCCACATGATTCTGAGATGTCTGAAAGTTGTTTCATGTCACTGCAGTGTAAGACAAAAAAGTTGATTTCTCAGTGCATACAATGCTTTGACAATACAAGTAGTATACATTTCAATTTCACAGCAAAGTACTTACTGCAAACCTAATGGAAACACCTTAGGTTAACTTCCCACATGATTCTGAGATGTCTGAAAGTTGTTTCATGCCTGTGCAGTGTAGGACAAAAAAGTTGTTTTCTCAGTGCATACAATGCTTTGACAATGCAAGTAGTATACATTTCAATTTACAGCAAAGTACTTACTGCAAAGCTAATGGAAACACCTTAGGTTAACTTCCCACATGATTCTGAGATGTCTGAAAGTTGTTTCATGCCTGTACAGTGTAAGACAAAAAAGTTGATTTCTCAGTGCATACAATGCTTTGACAATACAAGTAGTATACATTTCAATTTTACAGCAAAGGACTTACTGCAAACCTAATGGAAACACCTTAGGTTAACTTCCCACATGATTCTGAGATGTCTGAAAGTTGTTTCATGCCTGTACAGTGTAAGACAAACAAGTTGTTTTCTCAGGGCATACAATGCTTTGACAATACAAGTAGTATACATTTCAATTTTACACCAAAGTACTTACTGCAAAGCTAATGGAAACACCTTAGGTTAACTTCCCACATGATTCTGAGATGTCTGAAAGTTGTTTCATGCCTGTGCAGTGTAAGACAAAAAAGTTGATTTCTCAGTGCATACAATGCTTTGACAATACAAGTAGTATACATTTCAATTTTACAGCAAAGTACTTACTGCAAACCTAATGGAAACACCTTAGGTTAACTTCCCACATGATTCTGAGATGTCTGAAAGTTGTTTCATGCCTGTGCAGTGTAAGACAAAAAAGTTGTTTTCTCAGTGCATACAATGCTTTGACAATACAAGTAGTATACATTTCAATTTTACAGCAAAGTACTTACTGCAAACCTAATGGAAACACCTTAGGTTAACTTCCCACATGATTCTGAGATGTCTGAAAGTTGTTTCATGTCACTGCAGTGTAAGACAAAAAAGTTGATTTCTCAGTGCATACAATGCTTTGACAATACAAGTAGTATACATTTCAATTTTACAGCAAAGTACTTACTGCAAACCTAATGGAAACACCTTAGGTTAACTTCCCACATGATTCTGAGATGTCTGAAAGTTGTTTCATGCCTGTACAGTGTAAGACAAAAAAGTTGATTTCTCAGGGCATACAATGCTTTGACAATACAAGTAGTATACATTTCAATTTTACAGCAAAGTACTTACTGCAAACCTAATGGAAACACCTTAGGTTAACTTCCCACATGATTCTGAGATGTCTGAAAGTTGTTTCATGCCTGTACAGTGTAAGACAAAAAAGTTGTTTTCTCAGTGCATACAATGCTTTGACAATACAAGTAGTATACATTTCAATTTTACAGCAAAGTACTTACTGCAAAGCTAATGGAAACACCTTAGGTTAACTTCCCACATGATTCTGAGATGTCTGAAAGTTGTTTCATGCCTGTACAGTGTAAGACAAAAAAGTTGTTTTCTCAGGGCATACAATGCTTTGACAATACAAGTAGTATACATTTCAATTTTACAGCAAAGTACTTACTGCAAACCTAATGGAAACACCTTAGGTTAACTTCCCACATGATTCTGAGATGTCTGAAAGTTGTTTCATGCCTGTGTAGTGTAAGACAAAAAAGTTGATTTCTCAGTGCATACAATGCTTTGACAATACAAGTAGTATACATTTCAATTTTACAGCAAAGTACTTACTGCAAACCTAATGGAAACACCTTAGGTTAACTTCCCACATGATTCTGAGATGTCTGAAAGTTGTTTCATGCCTTTACAGTGTAAGACAAAAAAGTTGTTTTCTCAGTGCATACAATGCTTTGACAATACAAGTAGTATACATTTCAATTTTACAGCAAAGTACTTACTGCAAAGCTAATGGAAACACCTTAGGTTAACTTCCCACATGATTCTGAGATGTCTGAAAGTTGTTTCATGTCACTGCAGTGTAAGACAAAAAAGTTGATTTCTCAGTGCATACAATGCTTTGACAATACAAGTAGTATACATTTCAATTTCACAGCAAAGTACTTACTGCAAACCTAATGGAAACACCTTAGGTTAACTTCCCACATGATTCTGAGATGTCTGAAAGTTGTTTCATGCCTGTGCAGTGTAAGACAAAAAAGTTGATTTCTCAGTGCATACAATGCTTTGACAATACAAGTAGTATACATTTCAATTTTACAGCAAAGTACTTACTGCAAACCTAATGGAAACACCTTAGGTTAACTTCCCACATGATTCTGAGATGTCTGAAAGTTGTTTCATGCCTGTGCAGTGTAAGACAAAAAAGTTGTTTTCTCAGTGCATACAATGCTTTGACAATACAAGTAGTATACATTTCAATTTTACACCAAAGTACTTACTGCAAACCTAATGGAAACACCTTAGGTTAACTTCCCACATGATTCTGAGATGTCTGAAAGTTGTTTCATGCCTGTACAGTGTAAGACAAACAAGTTGTTTTCTCAGGGCATACAATGCTTTGACAATACAAGTAGTATACATTTCAATTTTACACCAAAGTACTTACTGCAAACCTAATGGAAACACCTTAGGTTAACTTCCCACATGATTCTGAGATGTCTGAAAGTTGTTTCATGCCTGTGCAGTGTAAGACAAAAAAGTTGATTTCTCAGTGCATACAATGCTTTGACAATACAAGTAGTATACATTTCAATTTTACACAAAGTACTTACTGCAAACCTAATGGAAACACCTTAGGTTAACTTCCACATGATTCTGAGATGTCTGAAAGATGTTTCATGCCTTTACAGTGTAAGAAAAAAAAGTTGTTTTCTCAGTGCATACAATGCTTTGAAAATACAAGTTGTATATATTTCAATTTTGCAGCAAAGTACTTACTGCAAACCTAATGGAAACACCTTAGGTTAACTTCCCACATGATTCTGAGATGTCTGAAAGTTGTTTCATGCCTGTGCAGTGTAAGACAAAAAAGTTGATTTCTCAGTGCATACAATACTTTGACAATACAAGTTGTATACATGTCAATTTTACACCAAAGTACTGACTGCAAACCTAATGGACACACCTTAGGTTAACTTCCCACATGATTCTGAGATGTCAGAAAGTTGTTTCATGCCTGTACAGTGTAAGACAAAAAAGTTGTTTTCTCAGTGCATACAATGCTTTGACAATACAAGTAGTATACATTTCAATTTTACAGCAAAGTACTTACTGCAAACCTAATGGAAACACCTTAGGTTAACTTCCCACATGATTCTGAGATGTCTGAAAGTTGTTTCATGTCACTGCAGTGTAAGACAAAAAAGTTGATTTCTCAGTGCATACAATGCTTTGACAATACAAGTAGTATACATTTCAATTTCACAGCAAAGTACTTACTGCAAACCTAATGGAAACACCTTAGGTTAACTTCCCACATGATTCTGAGATGTCTGAAAGTTGTTTCATGCCTGTGCAGTGTAAGACAAAAAAGTTGTTTTCTCAGTGCATACAATGCTTTGACAATACAAGTAGTATACATTTCAATTTCACAGCAAAGTACTTACTGCAAACCTAATGGAAACACCTTAGGTTAACTTCCCACATGATTCTGAGATGTCTGAAAGTTGTTTCATGCCTGTACAGTGTAAGACAAAAAAGTTGTTTTCTCAGTGCATACAATGCTTTGACAATACAAGTAGTATACATTTCAATTTTACAGCAAAGTACTTACTGCAAACCTAATGGAAACACCTTAGGTTAACTTCCCACATGATTCTGAGATGTCTGAAAGTTGTTTCATGCCTGTACAGTGTAAGACAAAAAAGTTGTTTTCTCAGGGCATACAATGCTTTGACAATACAAGTAGTATACATTTCAATTTTACAGCAAAGTACTTACTGCAAACCTAATGGAAACACCTTAGGTTAACTTCCCACATGATTCTGAGATGTCTGAAAGTTGTTTCATGTCACTGCAGTGTAAGACAAAAAAGTTGATTTCTCAGTGCATACAATGCTTTGACAATACAAGTAGTATACATTTCAATTTCACAGCAAAGTACTTACTGCAAAGCTAATGGAAACACCTTAGGTTAACTTCCCACATGATTCTGAGATGTCTGAAAGCTGTTTCATGCCTGTGCAGTGTAAGACAAAAAAGTTGTTTTCTCAGTGCATACAATGCTTTGACAATACAAGTAGTATACATTTCAATTTCACAGCAAAGTACTTACTGCAAAGCTAATGGAAACACCTTAGGTTAACTTCCCACATGATTCTGAGATGTCTGAAAGTTGTTTCATGCCTGTGCAGTGTAAGACAAAAAAGTTGATTTCTCAGTGCATACAATGCTTTGACAATACAAGTAGTATACATTTCAATTTTACACCAAAGTACTTACTGCAAACCTAATGTAAACACCTTAGGTTAACTTCCCACATGATTCTGAGATGTCTGAAAGTTGTTTCATGTCACTGCAGTGTAAGACAAAAAAGTTGATTTCTCAGTGCATACAATGCTTTGACAATACAAGTAGTATACATTTCAATTTTACAGCAAAGTACTTACTGCAAAGCTAATGGAAACACCTTAGGTTAACTTCCCACATGATTCTGAGATGTCTGAAAGTTGTTTCATGCCTGTACAGTGTAAGACAAACAAGTTGTTTTCTCAGGGCATACAATGCTTTGACAATACAAGTAGTATACATTTCAATTTTACAGCAAAGTACTTACTGCAAACCTAATGGAAACACCTTAGGTTAACTTCCCACATGATTCTGAGATGTCTGAAAGTTGTTTCATGTCACTGCAGTGTAAGACAAAAAAGTTGATTTCTCAGTGCATACAATGCTTTGACAATACAAGTAGTATACATTTCAATTTTACAGCAAAGTACTTACTGCAAAGCTAATGGAAACACCTTAGGTTAACTTCCCACATGATTCTGAGATGTCTGAAAGTTGTTTCATGCCTGTACAGTGTAAGACAAAAAAGTTGTTTTCTCAGTGCATACAATGCTTTGACAATACAAGTAGTATACATTTCAATTTTACAGCAAAGTACTTACTGCAAACCTAATGGAAACACCTTAGGTTAACTTCCCACATGATTCTGAGATGTCTGAAAGTTGTTTCATGTCACTGCAGTGTAAGACAAAAAAGTTGATTTCTCAGTGCATACAATGCTTTGACAATACAAGTAGTATACATTTCAATTTCACAGCAAAGTACTTACTGCAAACCTAATGGAAACACCTTAGGTTAACTTCCCACATGATTCTGAGATGTCTGAAAGTTGTTTCATGCCTGTACAGTGTAAGACAAAAAAGTTGATTTCTCAGTGCATACAATGCTTTGACAATACAAGTAGTATACATTTCAATTTTACAGCAAAGTACTTACTGCAAACCTAATGGAAACACCTTAGGTTAACTTCCCACATGATTCTGAGATGTCTGAAAGTTGTTTCATGCCTGTGCAGTGTAAGACAAAAAAGTTGTTTTCTCAGTGCATACAATGCTTTGACAATACAAGTAGTATACATTTCAATTTTACACCAAAGTACTTACTGCAAACCTAATGGAAACACCTTAGGTTAACTTCCCACATGATTCTGAGATGTCTGAAAGTTGTTTCATGCCTGTACAGTGTAAGACAAAAAAGTTGTTTTCTCAGGGCATACAATGCTTTGACAATACAAGTAGTATACATTTCAATTTTACACCAAAGTACTTACTGCAAACCTAATGGAAACACCTTAGGTTAACTTCCCACATGATTCTGAGATGTCTGAAAGTTGTTTCATGCCTGTGCAGTGTAAGACAAAAAAGTTGATTTCTCAGTGCATACAATGCTTTGACAATACAAGTAGTATACATTTCAATTTGACAGCAAAGTACTTACTGCAAACCTAATGGAAACACCTTAGGTTAACTTCCCACATGATTCTGAGATGTCTGAAAGTTGTTTCATGCCTGTACAGTGTAAGACAAAAAAGTTGTTTTCTCAGTGCATACAATGCTTTGACAATACAAGTAGTATACATTTCAATTTTACAGCAAAGTACTTACTGCAAACCTAATGGAAACACCTTAGGTTAACTTCCCACATGATTCTGAGATGTCTGAAAGTTGTTTCATGCCACTGTAGTATAAGACAAAAAAGTTGATTTCTCAGTGCATACAATGCTTTGACAATACAAGTAGTATCCATTTCAATTTTACAGGAAAGTACTTACTGCAAACCTAATGGAAACACCTTAGGTTAACTTCCCACATGATTCTGAGATGTCTGAAAGTTGTTTCATGCCTGTACAGTGTAAGACAAAAAAGTTGTTTTCTCAGTGCATACAATGCTTTGACAATACAAGAAGTATACATTTCAATTTTACAACAAAGTACTTACTGCAAACCTAATGGAAACACCTTAGGTTAACTTCCCACATGATTCTGAGATGTCTGAAAGTTGTTTCATGTCACTGCAGTGTAAGACAAAAAAGTTGATTTCTCAGTGCATACAATGCTTTGACAATACAAGTAGTATACATTTCAATTTCACAGCAAAGTACTTACTGCAAACCTAATGGAAACACCTTAGGTTAACTTCCCACATGATTCTGAGATGTCAGAAAGTTGTTTCATGCCTGTGCAGTGTAAGACAAAAAAGTTGTATTCTCAGTGCATAAAATGCTTTGGCAATATAAGTAGTATACATTTCAATTTCACAGCAAAGTACTTACTGCAAATCTAATGGAAACACCTTAGGTTAACTTCCCACATGATTCTGAGATGTCTGAAAGTTGTTACATGCCTGTGCACTGTAAGACAAAACAGTTGATTTCTCAGTGCATACAATGCTTTGACCATACAAGTGGTATACATTTCAATTTTACAGCAAAGTACTTACTGCAAACCTAATGGAAACACCTTAGGTTAACTTCCCACATGATTCTGAGATGTCTGAAAGTTGTTTCATGCCTGTACAGTGTAAGACAAAAAAGTTGTTTTCTCAGTGCATACAATGCTTTGACAATACAAGTAGTATACATTTCAATTTTACAGCAAAGTACTTACTGCAAACCTAATGGAAACACCTTAGGTTAACTTCCCACATGATTCTGAGATGTCTGAAAGTTGTTTCATGTCACTGCAGTGTAAGACAAAAAAGTTGATTTCTCAGGGCATACAATGCTTTGACAATACAAGTAGTATACATTTCAATTTCAAAGCAAAGAACTTACTGCAAACCTAATGGAAACACCTTAGGTTAACTTCACACATGATTCTGAGATGTCTGAAAGTTGTTTCATGCCTGTGCAGTGTAAGACAAAAAAGTTGTTTTCTCAGTGCATACAATGCTTTGACAATACAAGTAGTATACACTTCAATTTCACAGCAAAGTACTTACTGCAAAGCTAATGGAAACACCTTAGGTTAACTTCCCACATGATTCTGAGATGTCTGAAAGTTGTTTCATGCCTGTGCAGTGTAAGACAAAAAAGTTGATTTCTCAGTGCATACAATGCTTTGACAATACATGTGGTATACATTTCAATTCTACACCAAACTACTTACTGCAAACCTAATGGAAACACCTTAGGTTAACTTGCCACATGATTCTGAGATGTCTGAAAGTTGTTTCATGTTACTGCAGAGTAAGACAAAAAAGTTGATTTCTCAGTGCATACAATGCTTTGACAATACAAGTAGTATACATTTCAATTTTACACCAAAGTACTTACTGCAAACCTAATGGAAACACCTTAGGTTAACTTCCCACATGATTCTGAGATGTCTGAAAGTTGTTTCATGCCTGTACAGTGTAAGACAAAAAAGTTGATTTCTCAGGGCATACAATGCTTTGACAATACAAGTAGTATACATTTCAATTTTACAGCAAAGTACTTACTGCAAACCTAATGGAAACACCTTAGGTTAACTTCCCACATGATTCTGAGATGTCTGAAAGTTGTTTCATGTCACTGTACAGTGTAAGACAAAAAAGTTGTTTTCTCAGTGCATACAATGCTTTGACAATACAAGTAGTATACATTTCAATTTTACAGCAAAGTACTTACTGCAAACCTAATGGAAACACCTTAGGTTAACTTCCCACATGATTCTGAGATGTCTGAAAGTTGTTTCATGCCTGTACAGTGTAAGACAAAAAAGTTGTTTTCTCAGGGCATACAATGCTTTGACAATACAAGTAGTATACATTTCAATTTTACAGCAAAGTACTTACTGCAAACCTAATGGAAACACCTTAGGTTAACTTCCCACATGATTCTGAGATGTCTGAAAGTTGTTTCATGCCTGTGCAGTGTAAGACAAAAAAGTTGATTTCTCAGTGCATACAATGCTTTGACAATACAAGTAGTATACATTTCAATTTTACAGCAAAGTACTTACTGCAAACCTAATGGAAACACCTTAGGTTAACTTCCCACATGATTCTGAGATGTCTGAAAGTTGTTTCATGCCTGTACAGTGTAAGACAAAAAAGTTGTTTTCTCAGTGCATACAATGCTTTGACAATACAAGTAGTATACATTTCAATTTCACAGCAAAGTACTTACTGCAAACCTAATGGAAACACCTTAGGTTAACTTCCCACATGATTCTGAGATGTCTGAAAGTTGTTTCATGCCACTGCAGTGTAAGACAAAAAAGTTGATTTCTCAGTGCATACAATGCTTTGACAATACAAGTAGTATACATTTCAATTTTACAGCAAAGTACTTACTGCAAACCTAATGGAAACACCTTAGGTTAACTTCCCACATGATTCTGAGATGTCTGAAAGTTGTTTCATGTCACTGCAGTGTAAGACAAAAAAGTTGATTTCTCAGTGCATACAATGCTTTGACAATACAAGTAGTATACATTTCAATTTCACAGCAAAGTACTTACTGCAAACCTAATGGAAACACCTTAGGTTAACTTCCCACATGATTCTGAGATGTCTGAAAGTTGTTTCATGTCACTGCAGTGTAAGACAAAAAAGTTGATTTCTCAGTGCATACAATGCTTTGACAATACAAGTAGTATACATTTCAATTTTACAGCAAAGTACTTACTGCAAACCTAATGGAAACACCTTAGGTTAACTTCCCACATGATTCTGAGATGTCTGAAAGTTGTTTCATGCCTGTACAGTGTAAGACAAAAAAGTTGTTTTCTCAGTGCATACAATGCTTTGACAATGCAAGTAGTATACATTTCAATTTTACAGCAAAGTACTGACTGCAAACCTAATGGAAACACCTTAGGTTAGCTTCCCACATGATTCTGAGATGTTTGAAAGTTGTTTCATGTCACTGCAGTGTAAGAGAAAAAAGTTGATTTCTCAGTGCATACAATGCTTTGACAATACAAGTAGTATAAATTTCAATTTCACAGCAAAGTACTTACTGCAAACCTAATGGAAACACCTTATGTTAACTTCCCACATGATTCTGAGATGTCTGAAAGTTGTTTCATGCCTGTGCAGTGTAAGACAAAAAAGTTGTTTTCTCAGTGCATACAATGCTTTGACAATACAAGTAGTATACATTTCAATTTCACAGCAAAGTACTTACTGCAAACCTAATGGAAACACCTTAGGTTAACTTCCCACATGATTCTGAGATGTCTGAAAGTTGTTACATGCCTGTGCAGTGTAAGACAAAACAGTTGATTTCTCAGTGCATACAATGCTTTGACCATACAAGTGGTATACATTTCAATTCAACAGCAAACTACTTACTGCAAACCTAATGGAAACACCTTAGGTTAACTTGCCACATGATTCTGAGATGTCTGAAAGTTGTTTCATGCCTGTTCAGTGTAAGACAAAAAAGTTGTTTTCTCAGTGCATACAATGCTTTGACAATACAAGTAGTATACATTTCAATTTTACAGCAAAGTACTTACTGCAAACCTAATGGAAACACCTTAGGTTAACTTCCCACATGATTCTGAGATGTCTGAAAGTTGTTTCATGTCACTGCAGTGTAAGACAAAAAAGTTGATTTCTCAGTGCATACAATGCTTTGACAATACAAGTAGTATACATTTCAATTTCACAGCAAAGTACTTACTGCAAACCTAATGGAAACACCTTAGGTTAACTTCCCACATGATTCTGAGATGTCTGAAAGTTGTTTCATGCCTGTGCAGTGTAAGACAAAAAAGTTGTTTTCTCAGTGCATACAATGCTTTGACAATACAAGTAGTATACATTTCAATTTCACAGCAAAGTACTTACTGCAAAGCTAATGGAAACACCTTAGGTTAACTTCCCACATGATTCTGAGATGTCTGAAAGTTGTTTCATGCCTGTGCAGTGTAAGACAAAAAAGTTGATTTCTCAGTGCATACAATGCTTTGACAATACAAGTGGTATACATTTCAATTTTACACCAAAGTACTGACTGCAAACCTAATGTAAACACCTTAGGTTAACTTCCCACATGATTCTGAGATGTCTGAAAGTTGTTTCATGTCACTGCAGTGTAAGACAAAAAAGTTGATTTCTCAGTGCATACAATGCTTTGACAATGCAAGTAGTATACATTTCAATTTCACAGCAAAGTACTTACTGCAAACCTAATGGAAACACCTTAGGTTAACTTCCCACATGATTCTGAGATGTCTGAAAGCTGTTTCATGCCTGTGCAGTGTAAGACAAAAAAGTTGTTTTCTCAGTGCATACAATGCTTTGACAATACAAGTAGTATACATTTCAATTTCACAGCAAAGTACTTACTGCAAACCTAATGGAAACACCTTAGGTTAACTTCCCACATGATTCTGAGATGTCTGAAAGTTGTTTCATGCCTGTACAGTGTAAGACAAAAAAGTTGTTTTCTCAGGGCATACAATGCTTTGACAATACAAGTAGTATACATTTCAATTTTACACCAAAGTACTTACTGCAAACCTAATGGAAACACCTTAGGTTAACTTCCCACATGATTCTGAGATGTCTGAAAGTTGTTTCATGCCTGTGCAGTGTAAGACAAAAAAGTTGATTTCTCAGTGCATACAATGCTTTGACAATACAAGTGGTATACATTTCAATTTTACACCAAAGTACTTACTGCAAACCTAATGGAAACACCTTAGGTTAACTTCCCACATGATTCTGAGATGTCTGAAAGCTGTTTCATGCCTGTGCAGTGTAAGACAAAAAAGTTGTTTTCTCAGTGCATACAATGCTTTGACAATACAAGTAGTATACATTTCAATTTTGCAGCAAAGTACTTACTGCAAACCTAATGGAAACACCTTAGGTTAACTTCCCACATGATTCTGAGATGTCTGAAAGTTGTTTCATGCCTGTGCAGTGTAAGACAAAAAAGTTGATTTCTCAGTGCATACAATGCTTTGACAATACAAGTAGTATACATTTCAATTTTACAGCAAAGTACTTACTGCAAACCTAATGGAAACACCTTAGGTTAACTTCCCACATGATTCTGAGATGTCTGAAAGTTGTTTCATGTCACTGCAGTGTAAGACAAAAAAGTTGATTTCTCAGTGCATACAATGCTTTGACAATACAAGTAGTATACATTTCAATTTCACAGCAAAGTACTTACTGCAAACCTAATGGAAACACCTTAGGTTAACTTCCCACATGATTCTGAGATGTCTGAAAGTTGTTTCATGCCTGTGCAGTGTAAGACAAAAAAGTTGATTTCTCAGTGCATACAATGCTTTGACAATACAAGTGGTATACATTTCAATTTTACAGCAAAGTACTTACTGCAAACCTAATGGAAACACCTTAGGTTAACTTCCCACATGATTCTGAGATGTCTGAAAGTTGTTTCATGCCTGTACAGTGTAAGACAAAAAAGTTGTTTTCTCAGTGCATACAATGCTTTGACAATACAAGTAGTATACATTTCAATTTCAAAGCAAAGTACTTACTGCAAACCTAATGGAAACACCTTAGGTTAACTTCCCACATGATTCTGAGATGTCTGAAAGTTGTTTCATGTCACTGCAGTGTAAGACAAAAAAGTTGATTTCTCAGTGCATACAATGCTTTGACAATACATGTAGTATACATTTCAATTTCACAGCAAAGTACTTACTGCAAACCTAATGGAAACACCTTAGGTTAACTTCCCACATGATTCTGAGATGTCTGAAAGTTGTTTCATGTTACTGCAGTGTAAGACAAAAAAGTTGATTTCTCAGTGCATACAATGCTTTGACAATACAAGTAGTATACATTTCAATTTTACACCAAAGTACTTACTGCAAACCTAATGGAAACACCTTAGGTTAACTTCCCACATGATTCTGAGATGTCTGAAAGTTGTTTCATGCCATTGTAGTGTAAGACAAAAAAGTTGTTTTCTCAGTGCCTTGAAAGCTTTGACAATACAAGTAGCATACATTTCAATTTTACACCAAAGTACTTACTGCAAAGCTAATGGAAACACCTTAGGTTAACTTCCCACATGATTCTGAGATGTCTGAAAGTTGTTTCATGCCTGTGCAGTGTAAGACAAAAAAGTTGTTTTCTCAGTGCATACAATGCTTTGACAATACAAGTAGTATACATTTCAATTTTGAAGCAAAGAACTTACTCCAAACCTAATGGAAACACCTTAGGATAACTTCACACATGATTCTGAGATGTCTGAAAGTTGTTTCATGTCACTGCAGTGTAAGACAAAAAAGTTGATTTCTCAGTGCATACAATGCTTTGACAATACATGTAGTATACATTTCAATTTCACAGCAAAGTACTTACTGCAAACCTAATGGAAACACCTTAGGTTAACTTCCCACATGATTCTGAGATGTCTGAAAGTTGTTTCATGCCTGTGCAGTGTAAGACAAAAAAGTTGATTTCTCAGTGCATACAATGCTTTGACAATACAAGTAGTATACATTTCAATTTCAAAGCAAAGAACTTACTGCAAACCTAATGGAAACACCTTAGGATAACTTCCCACATGATTCTGAGATGTCTGAAAGTTGTTTCATGCCTGTGCAGTGTAAGACAAAAAAGTTGTTTTCTCAGTGCATACAATGCTTTGACAATACAAGTAGTATACACTTCAATTTCACAGCAAAGTACTTACTGCAAAGCTAATGGAAACACCTTAGGTTAACTTCCCACATGATTCTGAGATGTCTGAAAGTTGTTTCATGCCTGTACAGTGTAAGACAAAAAAGTTGATTTCTCAGGGCATACAATGCTTTGACAATACAAGTAGTATACATTTCAATTTTACAGCAAAGTACTTACTGCAAACCTAATGGAAACACCTTAGGTTAACTTCCCACATGATTCTGAGATGTCTGAAAGTTGTTTCATGCCTGTACAGTGTAAGACAAAAAAGTTGTTTTCTCAGTGCATACAATGCTTTGACAATACAAGTAGTATACATTTCAATTTTACACCAAAGTACTTACTGCAAACCTAATGGAAACACCTTAGGTTAACTTCCCACATGATTCTGAGATGTCTGAAAGTTGTTTCATGCCTGTGCAGTGTAAGACAAAAAAGTTGATTTCTCAGTGCATACAATGCTTTGACAATACAAGTAGTATACATTTCAATTTTACAGCAAAGTACTTACTGCAAACCTAATGGAAACACCTTAGGTTAACTTCCCACATGATTCTGAGATGTCTGAAAGTTGTTTCATGCCACTGCAGTGTAAGACAAAAAAGTTGATTTCTCAGTGCATACAATGCTTTGACAATACAAGTAGTATACATTTCAATTTTACAGCAAAGTACTTACTGCAAACCTAATGGAAACACCTTAGGTTAACTTCCCACATGATTCTGAGATGTCTGAAAGTTGTTTCATGTCACTGCAGTGTAAGACAAAAAAGTTGATTTCTCAGTGCATACAATGCTTTGACAATACAAGTAGTATACATTTCAATTTCACAGCAAAGTACTTACTGCAAACCTAATGGAAACACCTTAGGTTAACTTCCCACATGATTCTGAGATGTCTGAAAGTTGTTTCATGCCACTGCAGTGTAAGACAAAAAAGTTGATTTCTCAGTGCATACAATGCTTTGACAATACAAGTAGTATACATTTCAATTTCACAGCAAAGGACTTACTGCAAACCTAATGGAAACACCTTAGGTTAACTTCCCACATGATTCTGAGATGTCTGAAAGTTGTTTCATGCCTGTGCAGTGTAAGACAAAAAAGTTGTTTTCTCAGTGCATACAATGCTTTGACAATACAAGTAGTATACATTTCAATTTTACAACAAAGTACTTACTGCAAACCTAATGGAAACACCTTAGGTTAACTTCCCACATGATTCTGAGATGTCTGAAAGTTGTTTCATGCCACTGCAGTGTAAGACAAAAAAGTTGATTTCTCAGTGCATACAATGCTTTGACAATACAAGTAGTATACATTTCAATTTTACAGCAAAGTACTTACTGCAAACCTAATGGAAACACCTTAGGTTAACTTCCCACATGATTCTGAGATGTCTGAAAGTTGTTTCATGCCTGTACAGTGTAAGACAAAAAAGTTGTTTTCTCAGTGCATACAATGCTTTGACAATACAAGTAGTATACATTTCAATTTTACAGCAAAGTACTTACTGCAAACCTAATGGAAACACCTTAGGTTAACTTCCCACATGATTCTGAGATGTCTGAAAGTTGTTTCATGTCACTGCAGTGTAAGACAAAAAAGTTGATTTCTCAGTGCATACAATGCTTTGACAATACAAGTAGTATACATTTCAATTTCACAGCAAAGTACTTACTGCAAACCTAATGGAAACACCTTAGGTTAACTTCCCACATGATTCTGAGATGTCTGAAAGTTGTTTCATGTCACTGCAGTGTAAGACAAAAAAGTTGATTTCTCAGTGCATACAATGCTTTGACAATACAAGTAGTATACATTTCAATTTCACAGCAAAGTACTTACTGCAAACCTAATGGAAACACCTTAGGTTAACTTCCCACATGATTCTGAGATGTCTGAAAGCTGTTTCATGCCTGTGCAGTGTAAGACAAAAAAGTTGTTTTCTCAGTGCATACAATGCTTTGACAATACAAGTAGTATACATTTCAATTTCACAGCAAAGTACTTACTGCAAAGCTAATGGAAACATGAAATTACTTCCCACATGATTCTGAGATGTCTGAAAGTTGTTTCATGCCTGTACAGTGTAAGACAAAAAAGTTGTTTTCTCAGGGCATACAATGCTTTGACAATACAAGTAGTATACATTTCAATTTTACAGCAAAGTACTTGCAGCAAACCTAATGGACACACCTTTGGTTAACTTCCCACATGATTCTGAGATGTCTGAAAGTTGTTTCATGTCACTGCAGTGTAAGACAAAAAAGTTGATTTCTCAGTGCATACAATGCTTTCACAATACAAGTAGTATACATTTCAATTTCACAGCAAAGTACTTACTGCAAACCTAATGGAAACACCTTAGGTTAACTTCCCACATGATTCTGAGATGTCTGAAAGTTGTTTCATGCCTGTGCAGTGTAAGACAAAAAAGTTGTTTTCTCAGTGCATACAATGCTTTGACAATACAAGTAGTATACATTTCAATTTTACACCAAAGTACTTACTGCAAACCTAATGGAAACACCTTAGGTTAACTTCCCACATGATTCTGAGATGTCTGAAAGTTGTTTCATGTCACTGCAGTGTAAGACAAAAAAGTTGATTTCTCAGTGCATACAATGCTTTGACAATACAAGTAGTATACATTTCAATTTCACAGCAAAGTACTTACTGCAAACCTAATGGAAACACCTTAGGTTAACTTCCCACATGATTCTGAGATGTCTGAAAGTTGTTTCATGCCTGTGCAGTGTAAGACAAAAAAGTTGTTTTCTCAGTGCATACAATGCTTTGACAATACAAGTAGTATACATTTCAATTTCACAGCAAAGTACTTACTGCAAAGCTAATGGAAACACCTTAGGTTAACTTCCCACATGATTCTGAGATGTCTGAAAGTTGTTTCATGCCTGTGCAGTGTAAGACAAAAAAGTTGTTTTCTCAGTGCATACAATGCTTTGACAATACAAGTAGTATACATTTCAATTTTACACCAAAGTACTTACTGCAAACCTAATGGAAACACCTTAGGTTAACTTCCCACATGATTCTGAGATGTCTGAAAGTTGTTTCATGTCACTGCAGTGTAAGACAAAAAAGTTGATTTCTCAGTGCATACAATGCTTTGACAATACAAGTAGTATACATTTCAATTTCACAGCAAAGTACTTACTGCAAACCTAATGGAAACACCTTAGGTTAACTTCCCACATGATTCTGAGATGTCTGAAAGTTGTTTCATGTCACTGCAGTGTAAGACAAAAAAGTTGATTTCTCAGTGCATACAATGCTTTGACAATACAAGTAGTATACATTTCAATTTCACAGCAAAGTACTTACAGCAAACCTAATGGAAACACCTTTGGTTAACTTCCCACATGATTCTGAGATGTCTGAAAGTTGTTTCATGCCTGTGCAGTGTAAGACAAAAAAGTTGTTTTCTCAGTGCATACAATGCTTTGACAATACAAATAGTATACATTTCAATTTTATAGCAAAGTACTTACTGCAAACCTAATGGAAACACCTTAGGTTAACTTCCCACATGATTCTGAGATGTCTGAAAGTTGTTTCATGCCTGTACAGTGTAAGACAAAAAAGTTGTTTTCTCAGGGCATACAATGCTTTGACAATACAAGTAGTATACATTTCAATTTCAAAGCAAAGTACTTACTGCAAACCTAATGGAAACACCTTAGGTTAACTTCAACATGATTCTGAGATGTCTGAAAGTTGTTTCATGTCACTGCAGTGTAAGACAAAAAAGTTGATTTCTCAGTGCATACAATGCTTTGACAATACAAGTAGTATACATTTCAATTTCACAGCAAAGTACTTACTGCAAACCTAATGGAAACACCTTAGGATAACTTCCCACATGATTCTGAGATGTCTGAAAGTTGTTACATGCCTGTGCACTGTAAGACAAAACAGTTGATTTCTCAGTGCATACAATGCTTTGACCATACAAGTGGTATACATTTCAATTTCACAGCAAAGTACTTACTGCAAACCTAATGGAAACACCTTAGGTTAACTTCCCACATGATTCTGAGATGTCTGAAAGTTGTTTCATGCCTGTGCAGTGTAAGACAAAAAAGTTGTTTTCTCAGTGCATACAATGCTTTGACAATACAAGTAGTATACATTTCAATTTCACAGCAAAGTACTTACTGCAAAGCTAATGGAAACACCTTAGGTTAACTTCCCACATGATTCTGAGATGTCTGAAAGTTGTTTCATGCCTGTACAGTGTAAGACAAAAAAGTTGATTTCTCAGTGCATACAATGCTTTGACAATACAAGTAGTATACATTTCAATTTTACAGCAAAGTACTTACTGCAAACCTAATGGAAACACCTTAGGTTAACTTCCCACATGATTCTGAGATGTCTGAAAGTTGTTTCATGCCTGTGCAGTGTAAGACAAAAAAGTTGTTTTCTCAGTGCATACAATGCTTTGACAATACAAGTAGTATACATTTCAATTTTACACCAAAGTACTTACTGCAAACCTAATGGAAACACCTTAGGTTAACTTCCCACATGATTCTGAGATGTCTGAAAGTTGTTTCATGCCTGTGCAGTGTAAGACAAAAAAGTTGATTTCTCAGTGCATACAATGCTTTGACAATACAAGTAGTATACATTTCAATTTTACACCAAAGTACTTACTGCAAACCTAATGGAAACACCTTAGGTTAACTTCCCACATGATTCTGAGATGTCTGAAAGTTGTTTCATGCCTGTGCAGTGTAAGACAAAAAAGTTGTTTTCTCAGTGCATACAATGCTTTGACAATACAAGTAGTATACGTTTCAATTTTACAACAAAGTACTTGCAGAAAACCTAATGGACACACCTTAGGTTAACTTCCCACATGATTCTGAGATGTCTGAAAGTTGTTTCATGTCACTGCAGTGTAAGACAAAAAAGTTGATTTCTCAGTGCATACAATGCTTTGACAATACAAGTAGTATACATTTCAATTTCACAGCAAAGTACTTACTGCAAAGCTAATGGAAACACCTTAGGTTAACTTCCCACATGATTCTGAGATGTCTGAAAGTTGTTTCATGTCACTGCAGTGTAAGACAAAAAAGTTGATTTCTCAGTGCATACAATGCTTTGACAATACAAGTAGTATACATTTCAATTTCACAGCAAAGTACTTACTGCAAAGCTAAAGTAAACACCTGAGGTTAACTTCCCACATGATTCTGAGATGTCTGAAAGTTGTTTCATGCCTGTGCAGTGTAAGACAAAAAAGTTGTTTTCTCAGTGCATACAATGCTTTGACAATACAAGTAGTATACATTTCAATTTTACAACAAAGTACTTACTGCAAACCTAATGGAAACACCTTAGGTTAACTTCCCACATGATTCTGAGATGTCTGAAAGTTGTTTCATGCCTGTGCAGTGTAAGACAAAAAAGTTGATTTCTCAGTGCATACAATGCTTTGACAATACAAGTAGTATACATTTCAATTTTACACCAAAGTACTTACTGCAAACCTAATGGAAACACCTTAGGTTAACTTCCCACATGATTCTGAGATGTCTGAAAGTTGTTTCATGTCACTGCAGTGTAAGACAAAAAAGTTGATTTCTCAGTGCATACAATGCTTTGACAATACAAGTAGTATACATTTCAATTTCACAGCAAAGTACTTACTGCAAACCTAATGGAAACACCTTAGGTTAACTTCCCACATGATTCTGAGATGTCTGAAAGTTGTTTCATGCCTGTGCAGTGTAAGACAAAAAAGTTGTTTTCTCAGTGCATACAATGCTTTGACAATACAAGTAGTATACATTTCAATTTCACAGCAAAGTACTTACTGCAAAGCTAATGGAAACACCTTAGGTTAACTTCCCACATGATTCTGAGATGTCTGAAAGTTGTTTCATGCCTGTGCAGTGTAAGACAAAAAAGTTGATTTCTCAGTGCATACAATGCTTTGACAATACAAGTAGTATACATTTCAATTTTACACCAAAGTACTTACAGCAAACCTAATGGAAACACCTTAGGTTAACTTCCCACATGATTCTGAGATGTCTGAAAGTTGTTTCATGTCACTGCAGTGTAAGACAAAAAAGTTGATTTCTCAGTGCATACAATGCTTTGACAATACAAGTAGTATACATTTCAATTTCACAGCAAAGTACTTACTGCAAACCTAATGTAAACACCTTAGGTTAACTTCCCACATGATTCTGAGATGTCTGAAAGTTGTTTCATGTCACTGCAGTGTAAGACAAAAAAGTTGTTTTCTCAGTGCATACAATGCTTTGACAATACAAGTAGTATACATTTCAATTTTACAGCAAAGTACTTACTGCAAACCTAATGGAAACACCTTAGGTTAACTTCCCACATGATTCTGAGATGTCTGAAAGCTGTTTCATGCCTGTGCAGTGTAAGACAAAAAAGTTGTTTTCTCAGTGCATACAATGCTTTGACAATACAAGTAGTATACATTTCAATTTCACAGCAAAGTACTTACTGCAAAGCTAATGGAAACACCTTAGGTTAACTTCCCACATGATTCTGAGATGTCTGAAAGTTGTTTCATGCCTGTACAGTGTAAGACAAAAAAGTTGATTTCTCAGTGCATACAATGCTTTGACAATACAAGTAGTATACATTTCAATTTTACAGCAAAGTACTTACAGCAAACCTAATGGAAACACCTTAGGTTAACTTCCCACATGATTCTGAGATGTCTGAAAGTTGTTTCATGCCTGTGCAGTGTAAGACAAAAAAGTTGTTTTCTCAGTGCATACAATGCTTTGACAATACAAGTAGTATACATTTCAATTTTACACCAAAGTACTTACTGCAAACCTAATGGAAACACCTTAGGTTAACTTCCCACATGATTCTGAGATGTCTGAAAGTTGTTTCATGCCTGTGCAGTGTAAGACAAAAAAGTTGATTTCTCAGTGCATACAATGCTTTGACAATACAAGTAGTATACATTTCAATTTTACACCAAAGTACTTACTGCAAACCTAATGGAAACACCTTAGGTTAACTTCCCACATGATTCTGAGATGTCTGAAAGTTGTTTCATGCCTGTGCAGTGTAAGACAAAAAAGTTGTTTTCTCAGTGCATACAATGCTTTGACAATACAAGTAGTATACATTTCAATTTTACAAGCAAAGTACTTACTGCAAACCTAATGGAAACACCTTAGGTTAACTTCACACATGATTCTGAGATGTCTGAAAGTTGTTTCATGTCACTGCAGTGTAAGACAAAAAAGTTGATTTCTCAGTGCATACAATGCTTTGACAATACAAGTAGTATACATTTCAATTTCACAGCAAAGTACTTACTGCAAACCTAATGTAAACACCTTAGGTTAACTTCCCACATGATTCTGAGATGTCTGAAAGCTGTTTCATGTCACTGCAGTGTAAGACAAAAAAGTTGATTTCTCAGTGCATACAATGCTTTGACAATACAAGTAGTATACATTTCAATTTCACAGCAAAGTACTTACTGCAAACCTAATGGAAACACCTTAGGTTAACTTCCCACATGATTCTGAGATGTCTGAAAGTTGTTTCATGTCACTGCAGTGTAAGACAAAAAAGTTGATTTCTCAGTGCATACAATGCTTTGACAATACAAGTAGTATACATTTCAATTTTACACCAAAGTACTTACTGCAAACCTAATGGAAACACCTTAGGTTAACTTCCCACATGATTCTGAGATGTCTGAAAGTTGTTTCATGCCTGTGCAGTGTAAGACAAAAAAGTTGTTTTCTCAGTGCATACAATGCTTTGACAATACAAGTAGTATACATTTCAATTTTGCAGCAAAGGACTTACAGCAAACCTGATGGAAACACCTTAGGTTAACTTCCCACATGATTCTGAGATGTCTGAAAGCTGTTTCATGCCTGTGCAGTGTAAGACAAAAAAGTTGTTTTCTCAGTGCATACAATGCTTTGACAATACAAGTAGTATACATTTCAATTTTATAGCAAAGGACTTACTGCAAACCTAATGGACACACCTTAGGTTAACTTCCCACATGATTCTGAGATGTCTGAAAGTTGTTTCATGTCACTGCAGTGTAAGACAAAAAAGTTGATTTCTCAGTGCATACAATGCTTTGACAATACAAGTAGTATACATTTCAATTTCACAGCAAAGTACTTACTGCAAACCTAATGGAAACACCTTAGGTTAACTTCCCACATGATTCTGAGATGTCTGAAAGTTGTTTCATGCCTGTGCAGTGTAAGACAAAAAAGTTGATTTCTCAGTGCATACAATGCTTTGACAATACAAGTAGTATACATTTCAATTTCACAGCAAAGTACTTACTGCAAACCTAATGGAAACACCTTAGGTTAACTTCCCACATGATTCTGAGATGTCTGAAAGTTGTTTCATGCCTGTGCAGTGTAAGACAAAAAAGTTGTTTTCTCAGTGCATACAATGCTTTGACAATACAAGTAGTATACATTTCAATTTCACAGCAAAGGACTTACTGCAAACCTAATGGAAACACCTTAGGTTAACTTCCCACATGATTCTGAGATGTCTGAAAGTTGTTTCATGCCTGTACAGTGTAAGACAAAAAAGTTGATTTCTCAGGGCATACAATGCTTTGACAATACAAGTAGTATACATTTCAATTTTACAGCAAAGGACTTACTGCAAACCTAATGGAAACACCTTAGGTTAACTTCCCACATGATTCTGAGATGTCTGAAAGTTGTTTCATGCCTGTTCAGTGTAAGACAAAAAAGTTGTTTTCTCAGTGCATACAATGCTTTGACAAAACAAGTCATATACATTTCAATTTTACACCAAAGTACTTACTGCAAACCTAATGGAAACACCTTAGGTTAACTTCCCACATGATTCTGAGATGTCTGAAAGTTGTTTCATGCCTGTGCAGTGTAAGACAAAAAAGTTGATTTCTCAGTGCATACAATGCTTTGACAATACAAGTAGTATACATTTCAATTTTACAGCAAAGTACTTACTGCAAACCTAATGGAAACACCTTAGGTTAACTTCCCACATGATTCTGAGATGTCTGAAAGTTGTTTCATGCCTGTGCAGTGTAAGACAAAAAAGTTGTTTTCTCAGTGCATACAATGCTTTGACAATACAAGTAGTATACATTTCAATTTTACAGCAAAGTACTTACTGCAAACCTAATGGAAACACCTTAGGTTAACTTCCCACATGATTCTGAGATGTCTGAAAGTTGTTTCATGTCACTGCAGTGTAAGACAAAAAAGTTGATTTCTCAGTGCATACAATGCTTTGACAATACAAGTAGTATACATTTCAATTTCACAGCAAAGTACTTACTGCAAACCTAATGGAAACACCTTAGGTTAACTTCCCACATGATTCTGAGATGTCTGAAAGTTGTTTCATGTCACTGTAGTGTAAGACAAAAAAGTTGTTTTCTCAGTGCATACAATGCTTTGACAATACAAGTAGTATACATTTCAATTTTACAGCAAAGTACTTACTGCAAACCTAATGGAAACACCTTAGGTTAACTTCCCACATGATTCTGAGATGTCTGAAAGTTGTTTCATGCCTGTGCAGTGTAAGACAAAAAAGTTGTTTTCTCAGTGCATACAATGCTTTGACAATACAAGTAGTATACATTTCAATTTTACACCAAAGTACTTACTGCAAACCTAATGGAAACACCTTAGGTTAACTTCCCACATGATTCTGAGATGTCTGAAAGTTGTTTCATGCCTGTGCAGTGTAAGACAAAAAAGTTGTTTTCTCAGTGCATACAATGCTTTGACAATACAAGTAGTATACATTTCAAATTTACAGCAAAGTACTTACTGCAAACCTAATGGAAACACCTTAGGTTAACTTCCCACATGATTCTGAGATGTCTGAAAGTTGTTTCATGTCACTGCAGTGTAAGACAAAAAAGTTGATTTCTCAGTGCATACAATGCTTTGACAATACAAGTAGTATACATTTCAATTTCACAGCAAAGTACTTACTGCAAACCTAATGGAAACACCTTAGGTTAACTTCCCACATGATTCTGAGATGTCTGAAAGTTGTTTCATGCCTGTGCAGTGTAAGACAAAAAAGTTGATTTCTCAGTGCATACAATGCTTTGACAATACAAGTAGTATACATTTCAATTTCACAGCAAAGTACTTACTGCAAACCTAATGGAAACACCTTAGGTTAACTTCCCACATGATTCTGAGATGTCTGAAAGTTGTTTCATGCCTGTACAGTGTAAGACAAAAAAGTTGTTTTCTCAGTGCATACAATGCTTTGACAATACAAGTAGTATACATTTCAATTTTACAGCAAAGTACTTACTGCAAACCTAATGGAAACACCTTAGGTTAACTTCCCACATGATTCTGAGATGTCTGAAAGTTGTTTCATGCCTGTGCAGTGTAAGACAAAAAAGTTGATTTCTCAGTGCATACAATGCTTTGACAATACAAGTAGTATACATTTCAATTTTACACCAAAGTACTTACTGCAAACCTAATGGAAACACCTTAGGTTAACTTCCCACATGATTCTGAGATGTCTGAAAGTTGTTTCATGCCTGTGCAGTGTAAGACAAAAAAGTTGATTTCTCAGTGCATACAATGCTTTGACAATACAAGTAGTATACATTTCAATTTTACACCAAAGTACTTACTGCAAACCTAATGGAAACACCTTAGGTTAACTTCCCACATGATTCTGAGATGTCTGAAAGTTGTTTCATGCCTGTGCAGTGTAAGACAAAAAAGTTGTTTTCTCAGTGCATACAATGCTTTGACAATACAAGTAGTATACATTTCAATTTTACAGCAAAGTACTTACTGCAAACCTAATGGAAACACCTTAGGTTAACTTCCCACATGATTCTGAGATGTCTGAAAGTTGTTTCATGTCACTGCAGTGTAAGACAAAAAAGTTGATTTCTCAGTGCATACAATGCTTTGACAATACAAGTAGTATACATTTCAATTTCACAGCAAAGTACTTACTGCAAAGCTAATGGAAACACCTTAGGTTAACTTCCCACATGATTCTGAGATGTCTGAAAGTTGTTTCATGTCACTGCAGTGTAAGACAAAAAAGTTGATTTCTCAGTGCATACAATGCTTTGACAATACAAGTAGTATACATTTCAATTTCACAGCAAAGTACTTACTGCAAAGCTAATGGAAACACCTTAGGTTAACTTCCCACATGATTCTGAGATGTCTGAAAGTTGTTTCATGTCTGTGCAGTGTAAGACAAAAAAGTTGTTTTCTCAGTGCATACAATGCTTTGACAATACAAGTAGTATACATTTCAATTTCACAGCAAAGTACTTACTGCAAACCTAATGGAAACACCTTAGGTTAACTTCCCACATGATTCTGAGATGTCTGAAAGTTGTTTCATGCCTGTACAGTGTAAGACAAAAAAGTTGTTTTCTCAGTGCATACAATGCTTTGACAATACAAGTAGTATACATTTCAATTTTACAGCAAAGTACTTACTGCAAACCTAATGGAAACACCTTAGGTTAACTTCCCACATGATTCTGAGATGTCTGAAAGTTGTTTCATGTCACTGCAGTGTAAGACAAAAAAGTTGATTTCTCAGTGCATACAATGCTTTGACAATACAAGTAGTATACATTTCAATTTCACAGCAAAGTACTTACTGCAAACCTAATGGAAACACCTTAGGTTAACTTCCCACATGATTCTGAGATGTCTGAAAGTTGTTTCATGCCTGTGCAGTGTAAGACAAAAAAGTTGTTTTCTCAGTGCATACAATGCTTTGACAATACAAGTAGTATACATTTCAATTTTACACCAAAGTACTTACTGCAAACTAATGGAAACACCTTAGGTTAACTTCCCACATGATTCTGAGATGTCTGAAAGTTGTTTCATGCCTGTGCAGTGTAAGACAAAAAAGTTGATTTCTCAGTGCATACAATGCTTTGACAATACAAGTAGTATACATTTCAATTTTACACCAAAGTACTTACTGCAAACCTAATGGAAACACCTTAGGTTAACTTCCCACATGATTCTGAGATGTCTGAAAGTTGTTTCATGTCACTGCAGTGTAAGACAAAAAAGTTGATTTCTCAGTGCATACAATGCTTTGACAATACAAGTAGTATAAATTTCAATTTCACAGCAAAGTACTTACTGCAAACCTAATGGAAACACCTTAGGTTAACTTCCCACATGATTCTGAGATGTCTGAAAGTTGTTTCATGCCTGTGCAGTGTAAGACAAAAAAGTTGTTTTCTCAGTGCATACAATGCTTTGACAATACAAGTAGTATACATTTCAATTTCACAGCAAAGTACTTACTGCAAAGCTAATGGAAACACCTTAGGTTAACTTCCCACATGATTCTGAGATGTCTGAAAGTTGTTTCATGCCTGTGCAGTGTAAGACAAAAAAGTTGATTTCTCAGTGCATACAATGCTTTGACAATACAAGTAGTATACATTTCAATTTTACACCAAAGTACTTACTGCAAACCTAATGGAAACACCTTAGGTTAACTTCCCACATGATTCTGAGATGTCTGAAAGTTGTTTCATGTCACTGCAGTGTAAGACAAAAAAGTTGATTTCTCAGTGCATACAATGCTTTGACAATACAAGTAGTATACATTTCAATTTCACAGCAAAGGACTTACTGCAAACCTGATGGAAACACCTTTGCTTAACTTCCCACATGATTCTGAGATGTCTGAAATTTGTTTCATGCCTGTGCAGTGCAAAACAAAAAAGTGGTTTTCTCAGTGCATACAATGCTTTGACAATACAAGTTGTATACATTTCAATTTCACAGCAAAGGACTTACTGCAAACCTAATGGAAACACCTTAGGTTAACTTCCCACATGATTCTGAGATGTCTGAAAGTTGTTTCATGCCTGTACAGTGTAAGACAAAAAAGTTGATTTCTCAGTGCATACAATGCTTTGACAATACAAGTAGTATACATTTCAATTTTACAGCAAAGTACTTACTGCAAACCTAATGGAAACACCTTAGGTTAACTTCCCACATGATTCTGAGATGTCTGAAAGTTGTTTCATGCCTGTGCAGTGTAAGACAAAAAAGTTGTTTTCTCAGTGCATACAATGCTTTGACAATACAAGTAGTATACATTTCAATTTTACACCAAAGTACTTACTGCAAACCTAATGGAAACACCTTAGGTTAACTTCCCACATGATTCTGAGATGTCTGAAAGCTGTTTCATGCCTGTGCAGTGTAAGACAAAAAAGTTGTTTTCTCAGTGCATACAATGCTTTGACAATACAAGTTGTATACATTTCAAATTTACAGCAAAGTACTTACTGCAAACCTAATGGAAACACCTTAGGTTAACTTCCCACATGATTCTGAGATGTCTGAAAGTTGTTTCATGTCACTGCAGTGTAAGACAAAAAAGTTGATTTCTCAGTGCATACAATGCTTTGACAATACAAGTAGTATACATTTCAATTTCACAGCAAAGTACTTACTGCAAAGCTAATGGAAACACCTTAGGTTAACTTCCCACATGATTCTGAGATGTCTGAAAGTTGTTTCATGCCTGTACAGTGTAAGACAAAAAAGTTGTTTTCTCAGTGCATACAATGCTTTGACAATACAAGTAATATACATTTCAATTTTACAGCAAAGTACTTACTGCAAACCTAATGGAAACACCTTAGGTTAACTTCCCACATGATTCTGAGATGTCTGAAAGTTGTTTCATGCCTGTGCAGTGTAAGACAAAAAAGTTGATTTCTCAGTGCATACAATGCTTTGACAATACAAGTAGTATACATTTCAATTTCACAGCAAAGTACTTACTGCAAACCTAATGGAAACACCTTAGGTTAACTTCCCACATGATTCTGAGATGTCTGAAAGTTGTTTCATGCCTGTGCAGTGTAAGACAAAAAAGTTGTTTTCTCAGTGCATACAATGCTTTGACAATACAAGTAGTATACATTTCAATTTTACAGCAAAGTACTTACTGCAAACCTAATGGAAACACCTTAGGTTAACTTCCCACATGATTCTGAGATGTCTGAAAGTTGTTTCATGTCACTGCAGTGTAAGACAAAAAAGTTGATTTCTCAGTGCATACAATGCTTTGACAATACAAGTAGTATACATTTCAATTTCACAGCAAAGTACTTACTGCAAAGCTAATGGAAACACCTTAGGTTAACTTCCCACATGATTCTGAGATGTCTGAAAGATGTTTCATTCCTGTGCAGTGTAAGACAAAAAAGTTGTTTTCTCAGTGCATACAATGCTTTGACAATACAAGTAGTATACATTACAATTTTACACCAAAGTACTGACTGCAAACCTAATGTAAACACCTTAGGTTAACTTCCCACATGATTCTGAGATGTCTGAAAGTTGTTTCATGCCTGTACAGTGTAAGACAAACAAGTTGTTTTCTCAGGGCATACAATGCTTTGACAATACAAGTAGTATACATTTCAATTTTACAGCAAAGTACTTACTGCAAACCTAATGGAAACACCTTAGGTTAACTTCCCACATGATTCTGAGATGTCTGAAAGTTGTTTCATGTCACTGCAGTGTAAGACAAAAAAGTTGATTTCTCAGTGCATACAATGCTTTGACAATACAAGTAGTATACATTTCAATTTCACAGCAAAGTACTTACTGCAAAGCTAATGGAAACACCTTAGGTTAACTTCCCACATGATTCTGAGATGTCTGAAAGTTGTTTCATGCCTGTGCAGTGTAAGACAAAAAAGTTGTTTTCTCAGTGCATACAATGCTTTGACAATACAAGTAGTATACATTTCAATTTCACAGCAAAGTACTTACTGCAAAGCTAATGGAAACACCTTAGGTTAACTTCCCACATGATTCTGAGATGTCTGAAAGTTGTTTCATGCCTGTGCAGTGTAAGACAAAAAAGTTGATTTCTCAGTGCATACAATGCTTTGACAATACAAGTAGTATACATTTCAATTTTACACCAAAGTACTTACTGCAAACCTAATGGAAACACCTTAGGTTAACTTCCCACATGATTCTGAGATGTCTGAAAGTTGTTTCATGTCACTGCAGTGTAAGACAAAAAAGTTGATTTCTCAGTGCATACAATGCTTTGACAATACAAGTAGTATACATTTCAATTTCACAGCAAAGTACTTACTGCAAATCTAATGGAAACACCTTAGGTTAACTTCCCACATGATTCTGAGATGTCTGAAAGTTGTTTCATGCCTGTGCAGTGTAAGACAAAAAAGTTGTTTTCTCAGTGCATACAATGCTTTGACAATACAAGTAGTATACATTTCAATTTTACAGCAAAGTACTTACAGCAAACCTAATGGAAACACCTTAGGTTAACTTCCCACATGATTCTGAGATGTCTGAAAGTTGTTTCATGCCTGTGCAGTGTAAGACAAAAAAGTTGTTTTCTCAGTGCATACAATGCTTTGACAATACAAGTAGTATACATTTCAATTTTACACCAAAGTACTTACTGCAAACCTAATGGAAACACCTTAGGTTAACTTCCCACATGATTCTGAGATGTCTGAAAGTTGTTTCATGTCACTGCAGTGTAAGACAAAAAAGTTGATTTCTCAGTGCATACAATGCTTTGACAATACAAGTAGTATACATTTCAATTTCACAGCAAAGTACTTACTGCAAAGCTAATGGAAACACCTTAGGTTAACTTCCCACATGATTCTGAGATGTCTGAAAGTTGTTTCATGCCTGTGCAGTGTAAGACAAAAAAGTTGTTTTCTCAGTGCATACAATGCTTTGACAATACAAGTAGTATACATTTCAATTTCTCAGCAAAGGACTTACTGCAAACCTAATGGAAACACCTTTGGTTAACTTCCCACATGATTCTGAGATGTCTGAAAGTTGTTTCATGCCTGTACAGTGTAAGACAAAAAAGTTGATTTCTCAGTGCATACAATGCTTTGACAATACAAGTAGTATACATTTCAATTTTACAGCAAAGTACTTACTGCAAACCTAATGGAAACACCTTAGGTTAACTTCCCACATGATTCTGAGATGTCTGAAAGTTGTTTCATGCCTGTGCAGTGTAAGACAAAAAAGTTGTTTTCTCAGTGCATACAATGCTTTGACAATACAAGTAGTATACATTTCAATTTTACACCAAAGTACTTACTGCAAACCTAATGGAAACACCTTAGGTTAACTTCCCACATGATTCTGAGATGTCTGAAAGTTGTTTCATGCCTGTGCAGTGTAAGACAAAAAAGTTGTTTTCTCAGTGCATACAATGCTTTGACAATACAAGTAGTATACATTTCAATTTTACAGCAAAGTACTTACTGCAAAGCTAATGGAAACACCTTAGGTTAACTTCCCACATGATTCTGAGATGTCTGAAAGTTGTTTCATGTCACTGCAGTGTAAGACAAAAAAGTTGATTTCTCAGTGCATACAATGCTTTGACAATGCAAGTAGTATACATTTCAATTTCACAGCAAAGTACTTACTGCAAACCTAATGGAAACACCTTAGGTTAACTTCCCACATGATTCTGAGATGTCTGAAAGTTGTTTCATGCCTGTACAGTGTAAGACAAAAAAGTTGTTTTCTCAGGGCATACAATGCTTTGACAATACAAGTAGTATACATTTCAATTTTGCAGCAAAGGACTTACAGCAAACCTAATGGAAACACCTTAGGTTAACTTCCCACATGATTCTGAGATGTCTGAAAGTTGTTTCATGCCTGTGCAGTGTAAGACAAAAAAGTTGATTTCTCAGTGCATACAATGCTTTGACAATACAAGTGGTATACATTTCAATTTCACAGCAAAGTATTTACTGCAAAGCTAATGGAAACACCTTAGGTTAACTTCCCACATGATTCTGAGATGTCTGAAAGTTGTTTCATGCCTGTGCAGTGTAAGACAAAAAAGTTGTTTTCTCAGTGCATACAATGCTTTGACAATACAAGTAGTATACATTTCAATTTTACACCAAAGTACTTACTGCAAACCTAATGGAAACACCTTAGGTTAACTTCCCACATGATTCTGAGATGTCTGAAAGTTGTTTCATGTCACTGCAGTGTAAGACAAAAAAGTTGATTTCTCAGTGCATACAATGCTTTGACAATACAAGTAGTATACATTTCAATTTCACAGCAAAGTACTTACTGCAAAGCTAATGGAAACACCTTAGGTTAACTTCCCACATGATTCTGAGATGTCTGAAAGTTGTTTCATGCCTGTGCAGTGTAAGACAAAAAAGTTGTTTTCTCAGTGCATACAATGCTTTGACAATACAAATAGTATACATTTCAATTTTACAGCAAAGTACTTACTGCAAACCTAATGGAAACACCTTAGGTTAACTTCCCACATGATTCTGAGATGTCTGAAAGTTGTTTCATGCCTGTGCAGTGTAAGACAAAAAAGTTGATTTCTCAGTGCATACAATGCTTTGACAATACAAGTAGTATACATTTCAATTTTACACCAAAGTACTGACTGCAAACCTAATGTAAACACCTTAGGTTAACTTCCCACATGATTCTGAGATGTCTGAAAGTTGTTTCATGCCTGTACAGTGTAAGACAAAAAAGTTGTTTTCTCAGTGCATACAATGCTTTGACAATACAAGTAGTATACATTTCAATTTTAAAGCAAAGTACTTACTGCAAACCTAATGGAAACACCTTCGGTTAACTTCCCACATGATTCTGAGATGTTTGAAAGTTGTTTCATGTCACTGCAGTGTTAGACAAAAAAGTTGATTTCTCAGTGCATACAATGCTTTGACAATACAAGTAGTATACATTTCAATTTCACAGCAAAGTACTTACTGCAAACCTAATGGAAACACCTTAGGTTAACTTCCCACATGATTCTGAGATGTCTGAAAGTTGTTTCATGCCTGTGCAGTGTAAGACAAAAAAGTTGTTTTCTCAGTGCATACAATGCTTTGACAATACAAGTAGTATACATTTCAATTTCACAGCAAAGTACTTACTGCAAAGCTAATGGAAACACCTTAGGTTAACTTCCCACATGATTCTGAGATGTCTGAAAGTTGTTTCATGCCTGTGCAGTGTAAGACAAAAAAGTTGATTTCTCAGTGCATACAATGCTTTGACAATACAAGTAGTATACATTTCAATTTTACACCAAAGTACTTACTGCAAACCTAATGGAAACACCTTAGGTTAACTTCCCACATGATTCTGAGATGTCTGAAAGTTGTTTCATGCCACTGCAGTGTAAGACAAAAAAGTTGATTTCTCAGTGCATACAATGCTTTGACAATACAAGGAGTATACATTTCAATTTCACAGCAAAGTACTTACAGCAAACCTAATGGAAACACCTTAGGTTAACTTCCCACATGATTCTGAGATGTCTGAAAGATGTTTCATGCCTGTGCAGTGTAAGACAAAAAAGTTGTTTTCTCAGTGCATACAATGCTTTGACAATACAAGTAGTATACATTTCAATTTCTCAGCAAAGTACTTACTGCAAACTAATGGAAACACCTTAGGTTAACTTCCCACATGATTCTGAGATGTCTGAAAGTTGTTTCATGCCTGTGCAGTGTAAGACAAAAAAGTTGTTTTCTCAGTGCATACAATGCTTTGACAATACAAGTAGTATACATTTCAATTTTACAGCAAAGTACTTACTGCAAACCTAATGGAAACACCTTAGGTTAACTTCCCACATGATTCTGAGATGTCTGAAAGTTGTTTCATGTCACTGCAGTGTAAGACAAAAAAGTTTGATTTCTCAGTGCATACAATGCTTTGACAATACAAGTAGTATACATTTCAATTTTACAGCAAAGTACTTACTGCAAACCTAATGGAAACACCTTAGGTTAACTTCCCACATGATTCTGAGATGTCTGAAAGTTGTTTCATGCCTGTGCAGTGTAAGACAAAAAAGTTGATTTCTCAGTGCATACAATGCTTTGACAATACAAGTAGTATACATTTCAATTTTACACCAAAGTACTTACTGCAAACCTAATGGAAACACCTTAGGTTAACTTCCCACATGATTCTGAGATGTCTGAAAGTTGTTTCATGTCACTGCAGTGTAAGACAAAAAAGTTGATTTCTCAGTGCATACAATGCTTTGACAATACAAGTAGTATACATTTCAATTTCACAGCAAAGTACTTACTGCAAACCTAATGGAAACACCTTAGGTTAACTTCCCACATGATTCTGAGATGTCTGAAAGTTGTTTCATGCCTGTGCAGTGTAAGACAAAAAAGTTGTTTTCTCAGTGCATACAATGCTTTGACAATACAAGTAGTATACATTTCAATTTCACAGCAAAGTACTTACTGCAAAGCTAATGGAAACACCTTAGGTTAACTTCCCACATGATTCTGAGATGTCTGAAAGTTGTTTCATGCCTGTGCAGTGTAAGACAAAAAAGTTGATTTCTCAGTGCATACAATGCTTTGACAATACATGTAGTATACATTTCAATTTTACACCAAAGTACTTACTGCAAACCTAATGGAAACACCTTAGGTTAACTTCCCACATGATTCTGAGATGTCTGAAAGTTGTTTCATGTCACTGCAGTGTAAGACAAAAAAGTTGATTTCTCAGTGCATACAATGCTTTGACAATACAAGTAGTATACATTTCAATTTCACAGCAAAGTACTTACTGCAAACCTAATGGAAACACCTTAGGTTAACTTCCCACATGATTCTGAGATGTCTGAAAGTTGTTTCATGCCTGTTCAGTGTAAGACAAAAAAGTTGTTTTCTCAGTGCATACAATGCTTTGACAATACAAGTAGTATACATTTCAATTTCACAGCAAAGTACTTACTGCAAACCTAATGGAAACACCTTAGGTTAACTTCCCACATGATTCTGAGATGTCTGAAAGTTGTTTCATGCCTGTACAGTGTAAGACAAAAAAGTTGATTTCTCAGGGCATACAATGCTTTGACAATACAAGTAGTATACATTTCAATTTTACAGCAAAGTACTTACTGCAAACCTAATGGAAACACCTTAGGTTAACTTCCCACATGATTCTGAGATGTCTGAAAGTTGTTTCATGCCTGTGCAGTGTAAGACAAAAAAGTTGATTTCTCAGTGCATACAATGCTTTGACAATACAAGTGGTATACATTTCAATTTTACACCAAAGTACTTACTGCAAACCTAATGGAAACACCTTAGGTTAACTTCCCACATGATTCTGAGATGTCTGAAAGTTGTTTCATGCCTGTGCAGTGTAAGACAAAAAAGTTGTTTTCTCAGTGCATACAATGCTTTGACAATACAAGTAGTATACATTTCAATTTTACAGCAAAGTACTTACTGCAAACCTAATGGAAACACCTTAGGTTAACTTCCCACATGATTCTGAGATGTCTGAAA